>NC_136273.1:42861561-42879061 GCF_964187855.1 Myxine glutinosa | reverse complement strand
CGAATGACTTAAAATTTGAATAGGATTTACATATCAGCTAACTTAATTAAACCACCAAATATTTTTGAGATCACCATAGGCCAAAAGGTCAACATAGGCCAAATTTCTAAAATTGTCAATTTTCATCCGATGAACTTAAAATTTGAAGACGATTTGCGTATCAGGTGACTGAATTCAACCACCAATTATTTTTGAGGTCAACAGGATGCTCTACTGAGTGCCATTCTACTTTGTTCTGTTTTGCCAAGTATCGCTCGATGAGTGATTTTCATTCTTTCTGTTTGTTTACTTGTCTGTTTGTCTGTATGTCAATCAACTGCAGGCCACAATTTAAACCGTTCTTCCTGAAACTTCACGAGATGGTAGAGTTGGTCATAAGCAAGAAGCCTGTTGATTTTAAGGTCAAAAGATCAACATAGGCCAAAGGTCAACAACTTAGGTGCAATTTCTAAAATCCTCAATTTTCATGCGATTGACTTGAAAGTTGAACAGGATTTTCATATCACGTCCTTCAATTCAACTACCCATTATTTTAAGGTCTAAAGGTCAAAAGGTCAATATAGACGAAATTTCTAAAATTGTCAATTTTCATCCGATTGACTTGAAATTTTAAGAGGATTTGCATATCAGGTCCATGGATTCAACCACCAATTCATTTTGAGGGCAATAAAGGCCAAAAGGTCAACATAGGCCAAAGGTCAACATCTTATTTTAGGGATTTATCAAGTATCGTGCTATGCATGACATATTTCTTGTTTGTTTGTCTGTCTGTCCGCACATCATTTGCCAACGTAGACTACAATTTTTATACTTTATCTTTTTTTAAACCGAGGTCATCTATAAATCACGTACAATTGGAATGTGAGTTCATCTATAAAGTGTGTACGCTGCAATTAGAATGCGAGCACATCTATAAAATACGTACTATTCTGTAAAACCACACAAAATAAGTCCTGGCGAGAGTATGGTATCTTTGATTGCTCATTCTAGTAATACATGGAATGGTCTGCTCGTGAGGTAGTCGCAGCAGATAGACTAGATAGGTTTAAATTGGAATTATATAGCTACCTAGAATAATTGGAGATAGAGGGGTGCAATCATGACTTGTGTTCGCTTGCTTTTTGATGGGTGATGGTATCTGGTATTGGTTCAGTGCAGACATGATGGGCCGCATGGCCTCCTCCTGCGCCAAAGTTTCTTGTTAAAATGAAGGGTATGCACAAAATAAGTGCAGTAGAGTTTTTCAGCAGAATAGCCGGTGATACGACCAGGGACCATATCGTCTCAGAGAGTCAGAGTACAGAAGACGAGCAGTGCTGCAAGCACTGCAAAAAGACACGTGGTCCGATTGATTGATCAGGCTGATTTATTCCGACATGCACCTGACACAGTCATCGCTTGCCTGTCCCTTCACCTCCACGCATGCGTGCCCCCTTGAAGGACTGTACAACACCCGAGTCCTGAGACAGACTAATAAGGCAAGGGTCTTTCAGTCAGAGAGTAATTGTATGCCTGGAATGGTCTCCTTGGAAAAGTAGTGGCAGTGGAGGAGATGGAAAGGTTTAAATTTGAATTACCATAGACAATTACATTGATCCCTAGATGCATTGGAGATACAGTACATGGGGATATTGGGAGATATTGGGGGATATTGGGGATATTGGGGAATATTGGGGGATATTGGGGATATTGGGGAATATTAGGGGATATTGGGGGATATTGGGGGATATTGGGGATATTGGGGGATATTGGGGGATATTGGGGGATATTGGGAGATATTGGGGGATATTGGGGATATTGGGGATATTGGAGATATTGGGGAATATTGGGGATATTGGGGGATATTTTTTTTTTTTTTTTTTTTTGTATACAAGATCGAGGCTCGTGAAAGAGCGAACATTAATCACACAGAAAGACAAACCGACACATAAAACATATAACATCGGGAGCGGTAGACAAGATGGGGAGAGAGGGGGAAGGACACAAACACAACATTTGAGAGCAGGGACCGAGAGACATGGAGACATCGAGAGATCTGAGAGAGGGCGAGGGCTTTGGGGGGGGGGGGCATGGGAAGGGGGCGGTGGGAGAGGTATAAAACATATGGACACTGCCAGGACTTCCAGGAAAGAAGTTGGAATTTCAAACAAGGTGGATCTGGGGTGAATTAGCGGGGGTAGAAAAGATCAAGGTTTTGGATGGGGGAAGATAAGAGATGGTGGTGAACAGCTGTTTTAAAGACCTGGAGGGAGGAATGGGATTGAAGGGAGTGAGGGAGTTTGTTCCAGAGGCGGGAGAAAAGAGGAATGAAAGAGTGAAGGTGAGCAGAGAGCCGAGATTTCGGCAGTTTAACCATCAGAGGGTTGCAGGCAGATCTTGTGCGACCTGTAGGAATATTTGGGGGACAGAGCACAGAGAGAGCTGGGGGTGCAAGGCCGGAGAGGAGTCGGTAGAAGACAGAAAGACCACCTACCTGCCTGCGGTGAGTGAGTGAAAGGCCCTCAGAGATAGCTTCATCGCGGGAGATTCCAATAATTCTGAAAGCTTTGGTTTCAACAGCGTGAAGCCGAGCTAGGTGTGAGGCAGGAGCACCGGCCCATAGGGGAGAACAGTATTCCATTGAGCTGCGGATGAAAGCCTTGTATGTGGTGAGGAGCTCAGGTGTGCCGAGGAAGGACTTCGCACGACGGAGGATGCCCAGTCGGCGACTGGCTTTGGAGGCCAGCTTGGAAATGTGGTTTTCCCAAGAAAGATCATGGCAGATAGTGAGACCCAAAATCTTGAGCGACAGAACTTCTTGGAGAGGATTGTTGAGAAAGTAGATGGGAGGGTTGTCCAGTCGATCTTTTCGGAGAGACATAGTAAGAGTGTGAGATTTGTCAGGATTGAAAGACATGTTCCACTTGTTTGACCAGTCTGTGATTTTGTCTAGGTCTTCAGAGAGTGAGGAGGCAGCAGACTGCCGATCTGAGGGAAGAGGAATGGAGCGGCAGAGAGTGGAGTCATCAGCAAAGAGATAGAGAGGATTTTCGAGAGAGTCAGAGAGATCATTGATGAAGACCAGAAAAAGCACGGGGCCCAGAACACTGCCTTGGGGAACTCCAGCCTGAACAGGAAGAGGAGATGAGAGAAACCCATTCAGGGCCACACGTTGACGACGACTAGAGAGGAAGTCCGCCAGCCATGCGTGGAGATTTCCATGGATACCAAAGGAGGAGAGTTTGGTGAGCAGAGCGGGGTGCCAGACCGTGTCGAAGGCACGTGATATGTCGAGGGAGACAGCTCTAATTTCCTGTTTGGCATTGAGGACCTCCATCCATTGTTGAGACAGCAGAAGCAGCATGTCCAGAGTAGAGTGACCTGGTCTGAAACCAAATTGATGATCAGAGATCAAGCCATTGGAGAAGAGGAAAGATTTCATATCCGAAGCAATGATGGATTCCATGACTTTGCTGATAATTGGGAGAAGGCTGATTGGTCTGTAGTTGCTAGGATCTGTTTTTGCACCTTTTTTGTGCAAAGCGGTGATGTTGGCTGATTTCCAAGCAGATGGCAGTTGACCTTGAGCAAAAGAGAGGGTGAAGAGAACAGAGAGAGGGTGAGATAGAGCAGCAGAGCAGGATTTTAGGACCCGTGGGCTGATGCCGTCGGGTCCAGTTGCAGAATCAGAGTCGAGGGTTGACAGAAACTTCTCCACCTTGTCAGGAGGAAAGGACACGGAGTCCAGGAGCAGCAGGGTACGACTGGGTATGGTGGGTACAGAGAGGGATGGGTTTGGGACACAAGATTTAGAGGCAAACACAGAGTTGAGGCATTCAGCTTTTTCACGTGCGGAGTCAGCTGTGTAGCCGTTTGAGGTAAGGGAGGGGATGGAGGGGGAACAAACACCAGAAACGGATTTGACCAGACGCCACCAGGATTTGGAAGAGGGAGACAGATAAGAGAGTTCGGTCTTGAGAACGGAGAGATATTGTTTCCTGGCTCTCCTGAGGGTGGACACACACTTGTTTCGGGCTTTGTGAAAGGAAATGAGATTTCCTTCCGTTGGATTTGCTTTCCAGGAGACGAAGGCAAGTTGTTTCTGGGCAACAGCCTCACCACAAGATTCCGTGTACCATGGACGGGAGGAAGGGTATGACAACTGAAGACGAGATGGGATAAATCTGTGCATGAGAGAGAGCAATTTACTTTGGAAGAATTCCCAGGATGAGTTGATGTCAGAGGTGGTAGAGATGGGAGACCAGTCCAGATGATTGATGGCTGCTTGAAGACCGTGCCAGTTGGCCTGAGTGAAATGCCAGACTCGTCGACGTTGAGCAGGCTCCCTGAGGATGGTCAGAGAGATGTCCACTTTAACAAGGACATGATCAGATGATCCGATCGGAGCAGAAGAAGAGCAGCAGACATTTTCAGGGAAGTTAGTCATAACCAAGTCCAGAAGAGAAGATGTTCCGTTGACTGAGATCCGGGTCGGGAAATTGACAGATTGTGTCAGTCCCAGTGAGTCGCAGAAGTCCTTTGCTGAGGAGCCATGGCTGGTGAGAGAGGTACCCACACCCAGCCAACTGGCATGATGACAGTTGAAATCACCACATATGAGGAAGAGAGAGTTGGGATGAGTAGATAGAAGTTGGTCCATATCATCAGACAGCGAGATGTAGATGGAGTCATCACTGTTTGGTGGACGGTACAACACACATATGAACAAGAGGTGGGAGCGAAGGGGAAGCCATAGCCAGAGGTATTCCTGGGGGTGAGGTGGAGAGAGTGCAGTGCAGGGCGAGTGAGGAAGAGAGTTTTTGATAAAGATAGCAACCCCGCCTCCAGGACGAGGCTCAGGTCTATCATACCGGAGGAGGGAGTAGCCCGGAAGAGATACTATGGAATCAGAGACATCATAAAGGAGGAAAGTTTCTGTTAAGCAGATCACGTCTGGTTTGAATCACGTCTGGTTGGGGGATATTGGGGATATTGGGGATATTGGGGGATATTGGAGATATTGGGAGATATTGGGGGATATTGGGGATATTAGGGGATATTGGGGGATATTGGGGGATATTGGGGATATTGGGGATATTGGGGGATATTGGGGATATTGGGGGATATTGGGGGATATTGGGGATATTGGGGGATATTGGGGATATTGGGGGATATTGGGGGATATTGGGGGAAATTGGGGGATATTGTGGATATTGGCAGGACTTGTATGTAACTTGAGTATGGATGGGTGATTGTGTACATGTACTGTATAGTTATTGCTATGTCTGTGGGAGTGTCTCATATTGAAGGGTGGGTGAGTGTTTGGTGTTTGTGCATTTATAGAAATAACAATGAAATACTTATTGTTTGAATTATTTTTGTTTGCATTTCTGGCATGAAAAACAGTGATGTTATCTCCATCACTGAAGGTGGATGGAGGTTATATATTTTAACACCTGTCTGTTTGTCTGTCTGTTAGCAGGCTATCTTAAAAAGTTATGGACGGATTTGGACGAAACTTGATGGACAGGTTGGGAGCGTGACAAGGAAGAAGTGCTTCGATTTTGGTGAAGATCCAGATTCGGAAACGAGAATTTTTAACGTGATTCTTCACCATTGAGTGAAAGGGCCAAAAAGGATACCGAGCATGATGTCTCAAAAAGTTGTGACAAAACTTGGTGAATGCGTTGGGCAAGTGACGAGAATCAAAAAGTTGTGACAAAACTTGGTGAATGCGTTGGGCAGGTGACGAGAATCGAAAAGTTGTGACAAAACTTGGTGAATGCGTTGGGCAGGTGACGAGAATCGAAAAGTTGTGACAAAACTTGGTGAATGCGTTGGGCAGGTGACGAGAATCAAAAAGTTGTGACAAAACTTGGTGAATGCGTTGGGCAGGTGACGAGAATCGAAAAGTTGTGACAAAACTTGGTGAATGCGTTGGGCAGGTGACGAGAATCAAAAAGTTGTGACAAAACTTGGTGAATGCGTTGGGCAGGTGACGAGAATCAAAAAGTTGTGACAAAACTTGGTGAATGCGTTGGGCAGGTGACGAGAATCAAAAAGTTGTGACAAAACTTGGTGAATGCGTTGGGCAGGTGACGAGAACAAGTCAATTCGATTTTGGTTCAGGAATGAATCCAGATTCTGCATATCAGTGGGATACAAAACGTAAATTGTTTAGCCTGGCGGAGGTATACTTTCTACCGAGTGTCATTTTCCTGTAGTTTGGTCTACTGTTGGTATAGCGCAGGCATGATGAGCCAAATAACCTTATTATTCCTTAATGTTGGTCCTAGTTATGATGACGTACCCTCCTGCACCGGTGAGCTTTCCTTCTTTTCACATGCAAAGTTCATGTTCATGCAAAGATACTTCTTGTTACATATTTCCTGGAAAAGTTCATGACCCCTTTGTATCAGGATGACCGAGAGTTATAAACTGTAAACTGGCATAAACTGGTATAAACTGCTATAAACTGCCATCCTGCTGTTTCACAGGCACGGTCATTCAACAATGTGTGTGGGTGGACGTTAAACTGGGTGTCTGGTGTCCCGTCTGCTGGAATTCGTTGGTGGACGTTGAAGATTCCACGGTGTCCTTCGCGAAGAGTAGACGAGTTATGACCGACACCATGAACAAGTTCCAAATCACTAGCCGAACCCACAGCGAGCATTGCATCATTGGCACAACCATGCCCTCAGCTAATGATGCTACCCAGCAGCCTCGTGCTGCATACAAAAAAAAAAGAAGATCAGACACATTCAAATGGAAATGGGTAAGCCATATTTAATGTTTAAAGTTCCTGTGATTTGTGCTATTGTAGTTTGTCACCTGTCTTGTGCTTTCTCGACTAAGCAGACGTTTCTATTCCTGGTAAACCGAGAATAGTATATATATATATATATATACATTTGCTCATGTATACATCTCCTGCGTAGGAGTGGCGACCCAACCAGAATTGTGCCCAATAGCCAAGAAACTGCTTTGGCAGCCATGTGCATCTGAAAATGCAGGAGTAGTCATCATCATCATCATCATACATGAATATATATATATATATATATATATATATATATATGAAGGAGCTGTGCTCCCACGTAATCGGAAGCATGGACGCGACAAAAAGCTGGAATTCGTCCGAGTTTCTTTATTGTCACCAAACAACTCGGTTACTCTGAAAAGCCCGTTTATCGGGCAGCAATATATATACACACATTATCCCGGAGCGTTTGCCCGGGAAAGGCGAGAGGGGGCGTGGCCGGGCGTCCTGGCCGCGGCCTGGCAAGTCGAGGGCGGGCATGCCCGGGCATGTCCGGGCGTCCCGGACGCGGCCTGGCAAGTCGAGAGCGGGCCTGCCCGGGCGTCCTGGACGAGCCCGGCATGGTGATCGCTCCGCGTCCTTGGTAGGTGCAAGGCGATTGTGTAAACCCAGCGGTAGCCGCTACACACGTCCCCCCAGAATCGACTTGCACCGGCAGGTTCAATTTGAGGGGGGTCCTGATGACCCGGCCAAAGTGACCCCTGGCGGGTCGTGGGGGGGGGGGGGGGGGTCCGGTGTGGTGGTGGGCGGTCGAGTGGGGGGCACCGTGGACGGGGGCGGCCTCGCCGCGGTGGAAGGGCCAACCGTGGCGGTTGGTCGATGTCCACATGCGCCGGCTTGAGGCGGTCCACCGCAATCCGGTCCGACCTGCCGCCGATGTCGATGACGAACGACGTCGTCCCGTCGCAGGACCCGGAAGGGCCCGTCGTACGGCGGCCGAAGTGGCCCCCGATGTGCGTCATGACGCACAAAAACGTACTCCGCTGTGCGAAGCGCTGGGGGGACGTAGGACTGGGGGTCACCGTGGTGGGATGTTGGCACGGGGGCAAACCGTCGGGCGGCCTCCTGGAGGTCCGAGCGCTGGTAAGCTGCGGACCAGGGACTGGTAGCGTCGGGCACAAATTCGCCAGGGATGCGTAGCGCCTGGCCGTAGACAAGCTCGGTGGTGGATGCCCGGAGGTCCTCCTTGGGGGCCGTGCGGAGGCCCAAAAGGACCCACGGCAGCCGGTCGGCCCAACCGCCGTCTTGAAGGCCGGCCATGAGCGCGGCCTTCATGGAGCGGTGGAATCGCTCGCACAACCCGTTGGCTTGGGGGTGGTAGGCCCTAGTACGGTGGAGCTTGACCCCCAGGTTGCGGGCGACCGTGCCCCACAGCTCGGAGGTGAACTGCAGTCCGCGGTCCGACGAGATGTCCGCTGGTGCGCCGAAGCGGGCGACCCAGGTGGCGATGAAAGCCTGCGCCACGTCGGCGGTGGTGGTGGAGATGAGGGGAACGGCCTCCGGCCACCTGGTGGTCCTGTCCACCATGGTGAGCAGGTGTGTGAACCCCCGTGATGGGGGGAGGGGGCCCACCAGATCCACGTTGACGTGGTCGAAACGTCGGTTGGGCACGGTGAAAGGTGCCAGCGGGGCCTGGGTGTGTCGGTGGACCTTGGCCTGTTGGCAGACTGTGCAGGTGCTGGTCCAATCGCGGACGTCCCGTTGAAGGCCGTGCCAGACGAATCGCGCCGACACCAGCTTCTGGGAAGCTTTCCGGCCCGGGTGGGAAAGGCCGTGGAGGGAGGCGAAGATGCGGCGTTGCCAGGGAACGGGCACGATGGGGCGAGGCTGGCCTTGGGAGACGTCGCAGAGCAGGACAGTGTCCACGAAGGGGATGTCGGCCAGGCGGAGGCCCGTGTCCGCCGCCCGGAGGGCTTGCACCATGGTGTCGGTGGTTTGGTCCGCCGCCATAAGCGCGAAGTCCACGCCGAGGTGGACCGCGTTCGCGCTGGCCCGAGAAAGACAGTCGGCCACGGCATTGTTTTTGCCGGCGACATGCCGGATATCCGTGGTAAACTCCGACACGGCGGAGAGGTGGCGCTGTTGGCGGGCGGACCACGGCTCCGTGACCTTGGCCATTGCGTAAACCAACGGCTTGTGGTCGACGAACGCCGTGAAGGGTCGGCCCTCCAGGAGGTGGCGGAAATGGCGAACGGCCAGGTGTAGACCGAGGAGCTCATGGTCAAACGTGCTATATTTGAGCTCGTTCGGCCGGAGCTGCCGGCTGAAAAAAGCGAGTGGCTGCCAAACCCCGTTCACCCATTGCTCATGTACGGCGCCCACCGCGTAGTCGGAGGCATCCGTGGTGAGGGCGATGGGAGCATTGAGCACCGGGTGAGCGAGCAGTGTTGCGTCGGCGAGGGCCCGCTTTGAGCTTTGGAAAGCCGCGTCCATTGCTGCGGACCAGACGACGTCGTGCTCGGCCGGCTTGCCCCGGAGGGCTTCATAGAGGGGCCGCATGAGTTGAGCAGCGCGGGGCACGAAGCGGTGATAGAAATTCACCATTCCCAGGAATTCCTGCAGGGCCTTTATGGAGCGGAGACGTAGAAACGTGGTGATGGCCTCGACCTTGGTTGGCAGTGGCACGGCCCCGTTCTTGGTGATGTGGTGGCCCAAAAAATCAACGGCCGTCGTGCCGAAGTGGCATTCGGCCGGGTTGGCGATGAGGCCGTGCTCGCTGAGGCGCCCGAACAGTGTTCGGAGGTGGAGGAGGTGCTCGGCCCGGGACGTGCTGGCGACGAGGATGTCGTCCAGGTAAACGAAGAGGAATGGCAGGTCACGCAGCACGCCGTCCATCAAGCGCTGGAACGCCTGAGCCGCGTTCTTGAGGCCAAACGGCATCCGTAGGAATTCGAATAAGCCGAACGGCGTGATGATGGTCGTTTTAGGGACGTCGGCCGCCCTGACAAGTACCTGGTGATATCCCCGTATGAGATCGATTTTTGAAAAAATGACCCGTCTTGCCAGACGGGCGGAGAAGTCTTGGATGTGCGGGATCGGATACCTGCCGGGGGTGGTAGCGTTGTTAAGGCGGCGGTAGTCACCACATGGGCGCCAGCTGCCCCCTGGTTTTGGGACGATGTGTAGTGGCGAAGCCCACGCGCTATCAGAGCGCCGCACGATGCCGAGGTGTTCCAAAGCGTCGAACTCGGCTTTGGCCACGGCGAGTTTGGCTGGGTCGAGGCGGCGGGCTCTGGCGTAGACCGGCTGGCCCGTGGTTGGTATGTGGTGCTCGATCCCATGTCGTACTGCGACGGCTGAAAACGTCGGCCGCGTGAGGGCCGGGAACTCCGTGAGCAGGCGGGCAAACTCGTTCGCCGCCGGGAGGGTGCATGCCAGCTCGGTCGGAGAGGAGCTGCTCAATGTGCATACCAGGGAGCTGAAGGTCTCAGCGTTGATGAGGCGACGCCGTTGGACGTCCACCAGCAGTCCATGTGCACAGAGGAAGTCGGCGCCTAGCAGAGCCATGGGCATTCTGGCGGTTACAAAATCCAAGTAAAGCGTTGGCCGCCGAAGCAGAGGGTGACGTTGCGCGGGCCGAAGGTGCGGATGGCCGATCCGTTGGCCGCAATCAAGGAGGGGCCGCAAACCGCGGACTGCCTGTCCTGATCGGAGGCTGGTATGACGCTCAGTTGGGCGCCGGTGTCGCACAGGAAGCGCTGTCTGGACGCTTTGTCCGTGATGAACAGTAAGTTGCCCGTGTGGCCGGCGCTCATGGCTGGTAATGAACGCCGGCCCGGCCGTTTCCCGGCCTGCCGAAGGTGCACGGGGGTCGGCATGTCCGGGCCTTCTGTCCGAACCTGGCATGATAGTAACACCACGCTTGGTCAGGTGGAGGCCCCGGTCGTCGTGCTGGAGGTGGTCGGCTCGGCGTTGCGGCCGCCAATTGCGTCGGCAGTTCGGTCGTCGACCGTGCCGGGTGCGCGGGCGCCATGGGCGTTGCGTCGGATGGCGGTGGGCCCCAGGTCGCTGCTGCAATGCGTTGGCCTGCCGCGGAGATCTTGTCGGCTTCCCTGGCGAGGGCGCGGGGATCCGTGATCGTCGTGCTCGCCAGGGCGAGGCATACCGGGCTAGACAGCTGACGGAGGAACAGCTCCCGGAACAGGAATGCCGGAGAGTGCTCGCCGAGCAGCGAAAGCATGTAGTCCATTCGCTCGGACGGGCGCGTGTCGCCGAGCTCGGGCAGGTCGAGCAGGCGCCATGCGCGTTCCGCCGATGGGAGGGCGAAAGCGTCGAGGAGGAGCTTTTTAATCGCGCCGTATTTGTCAGCGGCTGGCCGGCTCTCGAGGAGGCTCAGGGCGCGGGTCGCGGTGGCTGAACCGAGCGCTGCTACCACATGGTGGAAGCGGGTGTCGTCGGCCGTGATGCCTCGCAGGGCGAACAGGGAGTCCGCCTGGGCGAACCAAACCGCCGCGTGAGCCTCCCAGAAGGTGGGCAGTTTAAGGGCAACTGCCGTGTCCATGTCGGTAGGTCACCAATGAAGGAGCTGTGCTCCCACGTAATCAGAAGAATGTACGCGACAAAAAGCTGGAATTCGTCCGAGTTTCTTTATTGTCACCAAACAACTCGGGTACTCTGAAAAGCCCGTTGATCGGGCAGCAATATATATACACACATTATCCCGGAGCGTTTGCCCGGGAAAGGTGAGAGGGGGCGTGGCCGGGCGTCCTGGCCGCGGCCTGGCAAGTCGAGGGCGGGCATGCCCGGGCGTCCTGGACGAGCCCAGCATGGTGATCGCTCCGCGTCCTTGGTAGGTGCAAGGCGATTGTGTAAACCCAGCGGTAGCTGCTACATATATATATATACATATATATATATATACATATATATACATACATATATATATATACATATATATACATACATATATATATATATATATATATACATACATATATATATATATATATATATATATATATTTATATATATATATATTGTTGCGATTTTGAGTTTTGTACAATAAAGGTTAAATTTCCCCCTCATAGTTAGTCACATTACAACACGTAGCCTCGCGTTAGTTCAGTTATTTCATTGTATGTGTGAGAATAGTCTTTTTCCTGTGTTAGTTTTGCGTTGAGTAGAATAATGAGAGTTGGTCCTTTTCATACTTCCATTGCCTTATGCCTCTCATGCCTCTATGTGCTGCTTTTGGCTTTTTGGCACGAATTAACACGAGGCAGGCCTAGCAGGTCGGGTCGGGACCGAATGAGGACGGCGAAGAAGCTGACGATAAGCGCAAGCCGCCAATCAGGGCTCAAAGGGAGTGGCTGCGGCAATGTGTCACAGGGCATGGTTGGAACGTTCGAGAAGGCTCAGGGTGTGGCAAATATAACCCGTCGCGCAAAACCCCCAAGGGCAGCAGAGTACGAGGAGTCGAGAGCGGCAGTTCGGAGCAGGAGTTGAGTGCGGAGAGGTTCAAGTATTGATGAGAGTTACGAGATCAGAGAAAGACGCGCATGAACCGGGTAAAAGCGCTCATATTAAAGTGGACGCTCGGTTGAGCTTAAGGCCGAGCCTATATTACATTGGGTTACACAAGTGATAGCGCGCTGGTTACTAAACGCGCTGCAGATCCGCCCAGCCGCGCTGAGAGACGCGTACATTTCTTTCCTGCCTCATCTGCTGCCTTTGTTCGAGAGACGCGCTACGAGGATCCTTTTTCCACCGCCTGTTTGCCATCTTCGCGGGACGTGCTGGGACCTTGGAGAGCACGCCGGGCCGCCGTTCCTGGACGACCAAGGCAGCGCGTGGACACCATTCTGCCTGCAATTTCCCTGTGTGAGTGTGATCGGGCCCGTGTCTGGGTTATTATAAGATTGATTAAGTTCTGCTCTGTGTCTGCTTTCTACGGCTTGTACATAAGTGTAAATAATAATTAAACCTTGTTATTCCTTTTATTCGACCGCCTTGTGTTTTCCCTCATTGACTAAGCGTGGTACGAATATAACCGCTCTAATCGGGGTCCAATATTAACGGTGACTGCACGGACCACGTGGTACGCAATCCACTCGGTGTACTCAAATTACATGTGGCTCGTGCGAGGCTTGGTTCCCCGCTTCCGTGGCGGCGCAGGTATTTAGGTACGAGCGAGACTTGGTCCCGAAACCCTTCCTTGCATTTGTCCGGAAGAGGCGTTTCAAGTCTCGGTTACGCCAGGTCCAGAAAGAACAAGGGGCTTAATCCCCCCTTGGTAAGGGTAAGAATGGCGGGGGAAAACCGTAACAATATATATATATATATTAGAAGGCTGTCAGCCTGGAACAGCTGAACCCTCCATAGTGGTATTCACCAGAAATACAATGACAAGGGATGTTTGTGTTTATTTGTTGTACAACATTGAGCTACACAATAAAGCAGAAAAATATATTTGGCTTTCTACTTGTTTGTCAAGCTGTGGTTTTTTTTTTGTGCTTATTTTACCAAACAATGGCAAAATGTGACTGATCCAAATAATAGAAGACAAGTGAAATATGACATTGGAACATTCCATTCATCGATTTTGTCTGTA
This sequence comes from Myxine glutinosa, assembly GCF_964187855.1. Classification (NCBI taxonomy): domain Eukaryota; kingdom Metazoa; phylum Chordata; class Myxini; order Myxiniformes; family Myxinidae; genus Myxine; species Myxine glutinosa. The sequence goes on along the minus strand of NC_136273.1, from coordinate 42,865,712 downwards.
GTTTTAAATGCGCTGATTGCAATTTGCTTTTTCTTTCAAACGAAATGGTTTCCTCCATATAGCATCAGTACACTGTAATGCGTAATATTGGGCTCGTTGACTGAGACGTAAAATGATGATTGCTGTTGAGGTTTGCCCAGTAATGTCTTGATGTCACTTACGGTATCGAATTTGTTGCTCCCAAAAGCACAAACAGTTATCAGACGGTAGAGTGGTGGTGAAGGTCACACACAACACATAATGGTAACGGTCACACGATGCTGTGCTTGCAAATACACGTCCGTGTAACATGAGTGCATGTGGAAATCGAGCGAGCTCTGCTCTGCCATTTTGTAGCATGTCTGACGTCACAAGTAATTGTCTCAGAAACGTCTCCATCCTAATTGAGTCACCTCCACGATAACGAGCAGCGTCGGGTTTTGTTGAAACACTTAGGTCTAATAAGATCACTTGTAGCAAGAGTGATTTACTATCCAGATGTCTGTTTACCCCCGTTGTCGCAGTGTCTTATGTATCACCTTATTTAACACGTCACATTAGTTATTCGAGCCCATTGTTTGTATCCTTTATGACGTATTTATAACAGTAGGTTTTCTGTTTGAAAAGATTTTGAATTGTCTTTGAATGCCAGATGGGCAGACAGAGTAAAAAAAAAAAATTCACTCCTGTCTGCGCATGCGCGATCAGGACTAATTTAGAGGCAAAGTACTGCTGCACTGAGGGGTGGGATGGGATAACAGGTTCATTTTCACAGGAACAGAGTTCTGTTTGTGAACAGGTTCATTTTTCTGTTAATGTTCAAATTCGTGTTCAAAATATAAAATTGAATTTAAATGAAGTTGTTCCTCGATCATCAATTGACGTTTGTCGACAGAAGGACAGACAGACAAACAGAAGTGAACCAATTGCATAACCCTGCTATTCACTTCGTGTGTGCCGGGTAATTAGAGATGATTGGCATCGTTATCATGGTATCTGAGATTAACATGACATCCTGTTAATGAGAAATGCCCTTCAAAAAAATTAAGTTTATGTGTGAGTACGTCGTTGGTGATTAAACTGATAATAGCTGAATACGTTAAGCTGAGACCATTTAAAAAGAACAAAAAGAGACTGGTCCAACATTTACCTTCTGATATGTAATCTATCAACTTTTTGTGCTTCTGCTTCTGTTTTTAGTGATAGAAGGACCGCTGAGTCTGTGTATCATAATGAATTACTCTCCTCAATCCATGCGCCTGGAATCAGCAAAAGGCTTTCCTTGTGTAGCTTTTCTTGGTTACTTTATGCAGCTTTCTTTGGCTGGAAGGGCATGAGGGTTAATTTATGGAAATCCTAGCCACCTGGGGTAAATGATTAGGTGACAGCTGATTGGCTATTCTTTCCAATTACAGGAGAGAGACGTGATTGGGTTTTATTATTTGGATACATATTGTCCTGTCCCTAGCAATTAAGATCACTGGGTGCCCGATAAAGGAGACAGTTTTTACTCTCGAGGCGAGCAGCCGAAAATGGTGGTTATTTTGTCGCACATGTAATGAAGGAAGGCGAAGCGTTTACCTGAACTGAACACACAGGTTTAATCCGTAACCACAAAACACGCAAACACAAAAGTAAATTAAACAAATATGATTTAACGAAAACAACCCAAAGAATAAAAATGAAATGTGAGGTAAACTAAAATTCTAACTGAGGTACATCCACAGGGCAGCCTCAAAAACGGACAAGGGGAAAGATGAAATAAAATAAAATGTTTCTTTTCATAGTGCACTTAGCTCATCGTCCCTAAGAGTTATTTTGCAACGGTGATGGCGATGGAACGGCCTCCCACGCCGGGGCGCCCCAAAATGGGGCTAGCGCTGCGCTTCAAATGCCCAGCCATGAGGCAGGCAGTCGAGACAGCCCTCTTTCGCCTCCACTGTCTGGGGTAGCACACGCGGCCTTCAGCTTCGTTGGTTGAGCCAACACTCCCGCCAAAAGATCCACCACTCGGAGACCGGGGTTGCCCTGTGATTTTTGACCATTTTACATAATTAATTAATTAATTTTAGAGGGAGTGTAACCCGGGTTCGCGTGATAGGAAAATCCTTTGTGTACCCATACTTTTTGGCAAGAACAAACACGTTTCCATGCAATACACAGCAGAACTAGGTCTATCCTTCTCACCTCTTATTACAACTTTTAATATACAACGTTTAAAATGTGTGTTATGATCTTTTTCCAGGGCCCCTAATTGGCACCGCCGAGCAAGATTCTAGTCCAGGCAGAACTACGTCACTCCTCAATATCTAGGGAGCATTATTTATTAAACCCACCCACATGAGCATACAGTTACAGTAATAAAGAGAGAAACAAGAGGAAATCAGTTTACAAAATCTATTTTAATCAGTCAATAGATGTCAATGCAACGTTTTGGATCCAATTGGATCGCCAGTATTGGCATTATTTTCCTGGTTTATTTTGATTGTTGAATTTGGTATCACATCTAAACAAACTTTATTGAAGAACTGCATGCCCAGTGTGGATGTTCCAGGTTATTTTAGCTTCCACGAGAGAACGGGTAACTGTTAAATGGCCCTGATTTGAGAATTGCCGTATCTCACGAGGTAACCCGGGTTAATCAATATGGCGGCGTCACGACATAACCCGGGTTACCGCGTGGTGGATAAAAACCTCCTCACTCCGATATTCAAAACTGCTCCAAAAGCTCTCCTCAAAAGGGCACACACAGCCAAGCTCACAATCGGCCAAGCAAAGATGACGCCCGTCTTGCTCGTGCAAAAACCAGCAAGAGATCGAGAGAGAGATGTGCTCTTCTTCTTCCGTTTGAGAACCAATCACCCAACGTCCCTCCCAGTTTGACCCGCCCACAACCTCTGAGCTAATCATGTCCCTCAGGGGCATGGATTGTTTCCTATGGTACTTTAGAGGCAGTGCTTCGTCCGATCGGCAATGGTCGGGTTCTGTCGGCGGCTGTTGTCGTTAAACAGAGGTTTTGCATGGTCGGCCTTGAAGATGCAAAACGTAAAGGGAAAATCACAGAGGGAAATCACACATTGAGGAAAACTAACATTAATCCCTAACTAATTATCACTGCTTCACACCTTGTGTGAAGACACCTAAACAATCTTAAGCTACAGTCTCCCTACTTAAGTTTAAGTACATCGAGAATGCTCCTACGCATCCATGGTCCATGCTATATTTAAACAGACCTACCTTCTATGGGATTCCATAATCTACCCCCACAAACGTAACTATAACTATATACAGTATATATATATATATATATATATATATATATATATGTTTTATATATATGTATACACATATATATATACACATATATATATATGTATATATATATATATATATATATATATATATATATATACATATATATATATATATATATATATATATATATATATATATATATATATATATATGTGTATATATATATGTGTATATATATATGTGTATATATATATGTGTATATATATATGTGTATATATATATGTGTATATATATATGTGTATATATATATGTGTATATATATATGTGTATATATATATATGTGTATATATATATGTGTATATATATATGTGTATATATATATGTGTATATATATATGTGTATATATATATGTGTATATATATATATATATATATATATATATATATATATATATATATATATATATATATACACAAAGAATTAAGTTAAGCACCCCCCCCGTTTTTTTACAACCTCGCACATTACAAGTTTGTTGTCGTCAAAACAGTGTAATATACCCATGATATTGCTATATTTTCTGGAGAAGTGATATTATGGTCACATAAAAACATAACAATCATGCCGTTTTCAATATTTTATTCTGAATAATTTAAGGTGCAATTTTTTGGGAATTTTAGGCATATTTTCACCTCAATTTAAGTATGGAGCTATAGGTCCATCACGGACAGTGTGGATGACGTTTATGTTTTCTAACGTACAGTCATTGTTCTGAGAAGACCTCTAGCGATCTTTGCGTCAATAACGTGTGTAGGACCCACGTGATCGGATCACTGACTCAACCAATCACTTTTTTTCACTTTGATCACTCAATTTCATCAATGGATAATTGCTAATGTCATACCAATCATTATTTGATA
>NC_136273.1:42733889-42861361 GCF_964187855.1 Myxine glutinosa | reverse complement strand
GGCCCTGATTTGAGAATTGCCGTATCTCACGAGGTAACCCGGGTTAATCAATATGGCGGCGTCACGACGTAACCCGGGTTACCACGGTAACCCGGGTTACCGCGTGGTGGATAAAAACCTCCTCACTCCGATATTCAAAACTGCTCCAAAAGCTCTCCTCAAAAGGGCACACACAGCCAAGCTCACAATCGGCCAAGCAAAGATGACGCCCGTCTTGCTCGTGCAAAAACCAGCAAGAGATCGAGAGAGAGATGTGCTCTTCTTCTTCCGTTTGAGAACCAATCACCCAACGTCCCTCCCAGTTTGACCCGCCCACAACCTCTGAGCTAATCATGTCCCTCAGGGGCATGGATTGTTTGCTATGGTACTTTAGAGGCAGTGCTTCGTCCGATCGGCAATGGTCGGGTTCTGTCGGCGGCTGTTGTCGTTAAACAGAGGTTTTGCATGGTCGGCCTTGAAGATGCAAAACGTAAAGGGAAAATCACAGAGGGAAATCACACATTGAGGAAAACTAACATTAATCCCTAACTAATTATCACTGCTTCACACCTTGTGTGAAGACACCTAAACAATCTTAAGCTACAGTCTCCCTACTTAAGTTTAAGTACATCGAGAATGCTCCTACGCATCCATGGTCCATGCTATAATTAAACAGACCTACCTTCTATGGGATTCCATAATCTACCCCCACAAACGTAACTATAACTATATACAGTATATATACAGTATATATATATATATATGTATATGTATATATGTATATGTATATATATATGTATATATATATATATATATATATATATATATATATATATATATATATATATATATATATATATAGTATATATATATATATATATATATATAGTATATATATATAGTATATATATAGTATATATATATAGTATATATATATATACATATATATACATATATATATATATATATATATATATATATATATATATATATATATACCGTGTTTATGTATACGCCATGTTTATATATATATATATACGTATATATAATATATATATATATATATATATATATATATATATATATATATATATATATATATATATATATATATTGTTACGGACGCGGTTTAGATGTTATTTACCGAGCGGTGGTATTGCCGCGAACCCGAACAGTTATTCCCCGACTAGACCCCGATTCCACCCAGACGTTGACCAAATCGCGCTATGCCAAATCAATGATGGAAAGGACACGACGACTGGGAAAGAGGAAACGACGCAAGGGGTACAGTTCTCAAGACCTCCGGAGGAGGGTATAATTATAGTGGTGGAGAAAAGGGGGTAGATTACACGGCAGAGTGAGGTAAAAGACACAGAAGAGATGGGCACTTAAATACAATCTTATCTATTCCCAGACAGACCACAGACAAACGGAACAAGGCTGACTTACACAGGGATTGATGGCAGGGAGGGACAGGTAGTTCGATGGCACAAGGTGCACCTTGGCTCGGGGACAGGATAAAGCACGGTCCAGTCCAGAAGATGCGGGGAGGCCTCACAGCGCTCAGAGGTGGTCTTGCTTGCTCCAAGCTCAGCGCGCATCTGACGTCACCTCCCTCTCCCTGCGCATGCTCAGCGGGGAGTGACACGCCCTCGGCTGGTTGGCTCCGCCCCACTGGGCCCGGTCCGCCGCTTCCATTGGGTGCGGGGGTTACCGGGCTCCGCCCTTGACGAGGAGCTGACAGGGAGCCCCTATTTGGTAACCCCGTCGAGCACATGTTCGATGGCGGCTCGTTGGGAAGGCCTAGTGCCCTCCCAACACCCCCTACCAACCAAGCCGGAGTGAGGACGCGCACTTCCCGTGCCCGCCGCTGCTGTTGTTGTTGTTGTTGTTGTTGCTGTTGTTGTTGTTGTTGTTACTGAGGACTGTGAGGAAGAGTTGCGGGGAGGTATTGGGAGGTCCTAAACTTCCTAACGGTGCCATACAATCACATTCTGGTGCAACGAAGAGTCAGAATTAATGGAAACGAGTCCTTAACTGACATAGACTAAGAATGACTAGCAAGATGTCCTATAGTTGTCTACGTGAGATGCGGTGGACCTGGATGCGACATTTAATGGGGGGAAATAAGGGGAGGTCGGGTCTACAGAGTTTTGGTTACAGAAAGTGGGACTAGGGATTGAGGGATTGGGGAGAGTTGGGGAGTATTGAGGAAATAGGGGAATATTTACAAGCGGATATGGATGGAAGTAGTGTATATATGTTGCTTCTGGGACACTCTCATTTTCCCATTGACTTACATGTTAATTTTTCCCCTCCCTCATTGCCCCTAAACACCTCTATTTCTCTCACCCTGTTCTTTACGAACCTTCTAACCTTTTGACATGTTATCCTTATTCATTAGACCACTTAAACAATGGTCCTTCTGTGTGAACCTGTGATCCTTCTGACCTTATGGACCTTTTAACCTTTTACTCTTAATATCATCTGGTGAATCATCTTTGACCCACTCAAACAACGACCCTACAAATATTTGTTTATGTGTGGGAAATAATTTAATTCTCCTACAACTCTCCTCACCGTCTAATACATTAACAAAAAATATGTTTGAGTTTGGTTCTTTATTAAGATATTTTAACTGAGCTAAGATAAAATGGTAAACCTCCCTCAATGTTCTTGTTTGAGCGCCTCCAGTGCCACACACTTTTTGGTAGGCTCTGCCCACCTTTTGTTAAGCTCCGTCCACTTTTTGGTAAACCACGCCCACTTTTGGTAAGCCACGCCCACCTTTTACTAAGCCCCGCCCACTTTTTGCTATGTCCCGCCCACTTTTGCTACGCTCCGCCCACTTTTGCTAAGTCCCACCCACTTTATAAACTCTTCAGCATTGTATCATTTCCAGGTAATACATTACATCATTTTCAGGGAATTTCCATCACATCATTTCCAGTTAAGACACGCCCAGGGAATTTCCACAGGAAATGACACACACCCAGCCCTTCTTATAAAAGGCACCGACCACACAGGCTTTTTCAAACACGCTTTCTGCTTCACTTGAGAATGGACTCCTATGCCGAAATGGAATGGGATAACTTTGCTATTCCTTGGAGTCCTACTACCTGTGTAGAACTCAACCTTCAGATTGATGAACTGGACTCGAACCTCTTATCAATGGAGGTAAGTTTGTTTATTTATTTATTTATTTATTTAATTTTTTTTTTTTTTTTTTTTTTTTAGATGAGACTCATGTAAGAGTTAACAAAGTTTATTTTAATATTCATAGAGCTTGATTTATACAAATAAAAATATTGTATTAAATTAATACATTGTTATTTTCTTTCACAGGAAATTGTATCTGAGATACGAAATGAAAATTCTGCTTTTAACACAACTTGGGATGAAGTTATTTTTTTGTTTGAAGACATTTTGAACAACCAAGACCCCCAGAACGAGTTCTACCTTGATGACCCAGCCAAAGAGTTATACCTTGGAGATCCACAAAATCCTGAAAAAGAGTTTTACCATGATGATACTTGTTGTGAGTTATCAAAACAAAACCCACTGAACAAGTTCTACCTTGATGAGCCAGAATACAAGTCATACATTGGAGACCCACAAATTTCTGAAAATTGGGAAAGGGGAGTTCTCCCTGATGGTCCGCAGTTATACTATGTGAGACACATCATAGAAACCCTAAAAAATTGTGAAATGGGAATTCTCCCTGATGGTCCGCAGTTATACTATGTGAGACACATCATAGAAACCCTAAAAAATTGGGCAAGGAGAGTTCTCCCTGATGGTCCGCAGTTATACTATGTGAGACACATCATAGAAACCCTAAAAAATTGGGAAACGGGAATTCTCCCTGATGGTCCGCAGTTATACTATGTGAGACACATCATAGAAACCCTAAAAAATTGGGCAAGGAGAGTTCTCCCTGATGGTCCGCAGTTATACTATGTGAGACACATCATAGAAACCCTAAAAAATTGGGAAAGGGAAGTTTTCCCTGATGGTCCGCAGTTATACTATGTGAGACTTATCACGGAAACCCCAAATATTTCTGAAAATTGTGGTTCTACCTTGGGGACTTGGAAAGATGGTTATATTTTTGGAGACTCGGAATGGGGGTTTTGTTTTGATGACTCGGAATGTGATACCTATCTTGGAGGCTCAACAGGAATGTGGTTATACCTTGGGAACTTGGAAAGTTGGTTTTATTTTGGAGACTCTACCTGTGGGGTCCATCTTGGAGACTCTTTGGATTCTAAAGCAATGAACAATGTTCTTTGTTTAATGACGCTTGATTTAAGCAATATCAAGAAAGTTCGAGGAAGAAAATGCTGGAAAATTCTTTCTTCCCATTTCTACTTCTTCAAACTTGAAAGCCTTGAAAGACAGAATTGGAAGAAGAGGAAAAAAAAAAAATGAAATACATATTTTTTAAAAAGAAGAAAAAAAAGATTATGTTAGGGTTTGGGTGGGATTTTGAATGTGAGGGTTAGGGATGGGATTGGGTTAGGGATGGGGTTGGGTTAGGGTTGGGATTTTGAATGTGAGGGTTGGGGTTGGGTTAGGGATGGGATTGGGTTAGGGTTGGGATTTTGAATGTGAGGGTTAGGGATGGGTTGGGGTTGGGTTAGGGATGGGGTTGGGTTAGGGTTGGGATTTTGAATGTGAGGGTTAGGGATGGGGTTGGGTTAGGGATGGGGTTGGGTTAGGGATGGGGTTGGGTTAGGGATGGGGTTGGGTTAGGGATTGGGTTGGGTTAGGGATGGGGTTGGGTTAGGAATGGGTTGGGTTAGGGATGGGGTTGGGTTAGGGATGGGTTTGGGTTAGGGATGGGTTTGGGTTAGGGATGGGTTTGGGTTAGGGATGGGGTTGGGTTAGGGTTTGTATATTATTATGACTCACTCACACATACACAAAAGTTAAGCCCCAACTGAAAAGTTGTGGGATTCTGTGTTTGGGGTTCACAGATTTAAAAACGTATCCCCATTATACACACTCAAAAGTTAAGCCCCAACTGAAAAGTTGTGGGATTCTGTGTTTGGGGTTCACAGATTTAAAAACGTATCCCCATTATACACACACAAAAGTCAAGCCCCAACTGAAAAGTTGTGGGATTCTGTGTTTGGGGTTCACAGATTTAAAAACGTATCCCCATTATACACACACAAAAGTTAAGCCCCAACTAAAAAGTTGTGGGATTCTGTGTTTGGGGTTCACAGATTTAAAAACGTATCCCCATTATACACACACAAAAGTTAAGCCCCAACTGGAAAGTTGAGGGATTCTGTGTTTGGGGTTCACAGATTTAAAAACGTATCCCCATTACATTTTATTTATTTATTTATTATTTTCAAGGGTATTAGCTGCTTACTTGTGTTTTTTGTAATTCTTGTGAGTAAAATGAACCCAAGATTTCTTCTCCATTTAAATCATATAATTTGTAGGTCCAAGGGACTGTATCCATTACATCAACGATTTTAAATAATTCATTAGTCCATCTCTTTGTATAACCTTTCTCAAAATGGCTTTTCCATTTGTATATTCTTACAATATCACCAACTTTAAACTTGGGCTTTCTCAAATTAATCTCCTTTTCATATTCTAATTTTGTAAATGTTTCTGATGGTTTTGATTTTGTTGATGAATGAACTGTATTATTGTAATTATCTACAATATCCTGAATTAAATACACCCATTTTTGAGAACTGAGTTGTGTGAATTTTTTATATAATTTCTCTTTTAAAGTACGATTAAAACGCTCAATAACAACTGCCTTTCCTTCATTAAAGGTGCTGTATAATTTAATACCCTTCCCCTTAAGAAATTTCATGAATATTTTGTTATAGAACTCTGTTCCCTCATCAGTCCATAACTTCTTTGGTTTCCTTTTATCCCGATCAAATATTCGCTTAAAGGCTAACATTAAAGTATCACCCCTTTTATTTTTTAAAGGGACAACCCAGGCAAATCTACTCCTCAAATCAATAACGGTTAAAGCATACCTGTATCCCCTGTCATTATTCAATTCAATTAAATCAGCGGACCATATGTGGTCGGTGTATTTAGAATAAACCTTCCTTCTTTTAAACTTTGTGATTATAGGTTTGTGTAATTCTTCAGCCAAAAGCTCCTCAGTCTTGATGACATCATTAGAGCCTAATAGTTTTTTGAGGAATAACCAAGACCAAGTTTCAATTTAGCATTTATCAAATTTCTCACAATAAACCTATCAACTTTCTCTCTCAACGTTGGATTTTGTATCAAAGACAAATTATACAACATTTCGCTGTCGGCTTTATGTTTTTCAGTCAACGTAGTGGTATCCCCATAAGCAATATCATGCTTCATACACACTTCATCAACCCTATTTGTAGGTTTAGACCAAGGTTTAGGATTGTTAGCCTCATCTAATCTTTTATCCAAGTTTGTTCCTGGACCACAGAAAGAATACCCTGGAAGGTGTAATTCCCCTGGAATTCCAGTTGTTGTAAATTTACTTCCTGACAGAAACTTTTGTATGTCTCCTCCTCTTTTAGGAGAGATGAATTGGCACTTTTTAGAGCCACACACTTGACATATTCCTTTTTGACAAACTCTATTATTTTTAGCTTTAACATAAGAGATATTTTTAGATTTAGTTTTCTTTTTACATTTGAGACAATAACTCATATTTATTTATCAGAAAAATTCCGACAGAGTATCAAAACCTTTTTGGTTTTCAACATATACATTTCAATCTTGATTTTTAAAACATAAAGAATCCTAAGGAATGCCTTCACTCTCTCCTCCATTTATTTACAAATAAAACTAACTAAAGTCAATTACACCGACATCATCAACCACATAATCTTTTCCTTCTTCTTCTTCTTTATCCCCACTTTCTCATTTAAATCTCCTCCCTGAAACTGAAGACATTGACGTCGTTATTCTTGAAAATAATATTTTCATTAGACTTCTCATTTCTTTATTTTCCTCCTCAGTGCGTTGAGTTTGATTAATTTGCTGTAATACCTTCAATCTTTTATTAATCTCACTGATTTCCATCTTTTTATATTTTTCCTCCCTCTCTCTTTGCTCCCTCTCCTCCTTCTCTCTTTTCTCCCTTTCCTCCTTCTCTCTTTTCTCCCTTTCCTCCCTCTCCTCCTCCTTTTTCTCCCTTTCCTCCTTCTCCTTTTTCTCTCTTTTCTCCCTTTCCTCCCTCTCCTCCTCCTTTTTCTCCCTTTCCTCCTTCTCCTTTTTCTCTCTTTCCTCCTTCTCTTCTTTAACTCCTTCCTCATTTATCTTAGCAATTTTTGATATCAATATTTTCACAGCATTCATTCTTTCTTTATTTTCCTCTTCGGTGAGTTGAGATTTATCTTCTTGCTGTAATACATCCACTCTTTTTTGAATCGCTCTGATTTCCATCTCCCTCTCCCCCCTCTCTCTTTGTTCCCTCTCCTCCTTCTCTCTTTTCTCTCTTTTCTCCTTCTCTTCTTCAACTCCTTCCTCATCCCTTGCTACCCTTGAGTTTAAACCCCAAAGAATATTATACATATACTCATCTGGATTTTGAGATATTCTTGTATCTATAATTATTTTTCTCATAATAGGATACCAATAAGATTTGTTGACGATTTCTAAAAGAGTTTTATATTTCATAACTTTGAGAAGTTCATTTTTATTTAATATTTTAAACAAGTCTCTATTTGTGGGTTTAACAATATCAGTATAAGGCCAGTTTTTTATGACAAAATTCCCATGTATATGCTCCAAATCATAAGGTATGTAATACCGAGCACCCTTTTCTTGTAGGTATCCTTGAATACAAAAATTATAATTCTCTTGTAGTCTTCTTCCTGCCATTTATGTATCAGAAATATATGTGAGATTAATATTATGACAGGTAATACCACCCCATCTTCCCACTACCAAATCGGTTTGTATTCCTCGGCTTTCTATCCTTATCTCATTACCTTCCTTCTTTGTCATGCGAACCATCGCTATACTATCATATATTTTTATTTTCTTAAAATCACGTATTTGTTGTTTACTAATTGTACTTCCACATAAATCCTTATCTTCACCAAGTGGATAATATTCTTCTTTACGAGACTGATTTAAATCATGTAGGTCTTCTATGTTTATTGAAAAAGACCAATTATACCCTAAATCAGGCATATCATACCCCCATTTATTAATTCGCATATTAACTAAATGTCCTTCTTTATAAAATTTAATTGTAAGCAGGTAGTTAAATTCAATGAGGAAAGGTGTATGGTCAGTATAACCAGGTGTTGTGGTTGTAAATTTTACTTGTTTCACAAAACGTGCTGTTTTCTTTAAAGATATATATTGTGATAAATCACTGAATCTAATCAAGTCATTCGCATCTGTAGGGTTTGGATAATTGATTAATTTATAAGTATTCTTCATATTAATATTTTTACTTACACTATATTTTTGTCGTTCAGCCTGTGCCTTTGTATAATAATTTGATAAATCAATATCCTGAGAGGATTTTCCAAAGATAGAACCATCTTTTCCAACATAGGTCATTTATATTAGATAAAAAATGATATCATAAAAATTTTCATTATTGTTGAGTTGAAATAATACATATAAACATAATTGGCCACAACATTTAGAATTAATTTCTTGAACTTGGAATGTTTGATAAACACCATTCTGTAAGAATTGTATTACTTCAACAGGTGGTGGCATACCATAACTATCAAAATAATATTTATCCTGACTATTATGAATACAAACCCAATGAGAACCATTCTGTGTGTCTAAATTCATAATAATATTCTTTGTATTCTTATTTATATGTATTAATTCATCTCTCATACAAATAACCACATTATCAATTTTTAGTGTTTTACAATACTTAGCTAGTTCTATATTTGACGTTGTATTCTTTCCAAATTGTTTAAACCATTTATCCATTTATTTATGAGAAAGATACAATCCATTACCCCGTTTAGTTAGTTTAACACCCGCTTGAGCGATAGAGGAAAGCATATCTCCAACCAACAATCTAGCTTTATCAGGTAGACTTTCAAGTTTTTGAGCAAAATCTACAATTACACCACTTCCACTAATTTGTTTCTCCAACTCCTTGTTATGTCTTTCCAATTCTTTTTGAGCTTTTAGTTGTGCCTTCCTTTCGTTAGCAGTTTTTACCGCTGCTGAAATACCACCAGTCAATGCTCCCGCCGCACTTAAACCAGCAAATAAAGGAATTAGAAACGGGAGAAATCCTCCTCTTGACTCATCTATTGAATATTTCTTTAACATAGGTTTCGTCATTTTAATTTTAAGTGATCCAACATCATTTAGTGTTTTTACTTGTGTGTGTGTGAGTAAAACATCAATTCTTACAGCTCCTTTTCTTTGAATTGTATTAACATTAATAATACAAGGCTTTTGATTTTGAATACAAGATGTTAATTTATTAAGATTGATTTGATTAACATATACCCCAACCATTTATTTATGAGAAAAAACCTATGTGATATTAATCATAACACCATTATCTGTATTAATCTGTAATTCTGTTTCCTCCAAAAGCAAACAATATGCATTAACCTCTTCACTCTCCCCTCTTTCAATGTATAGAGAAGTATCCACTCGATTAGACTTTATAGTTTCCTTTTGAGAACTCAGGTCAATTGCGTAGATTGTATATAAACCTTTAAATGCAACCATATCCAAAATAGGATCATTATTACCATTACTTTCACACACTTTTTGGTAGGACTTGTAGGCTTCCGCATAATCATTTTTTTCCCAATCAATTTCCAATCTATCTCGCGGATAAAATGTGCCATCAAGAGAAACCCGAAGTTGTTTCACCTTAGCATTATCACTCAGCGCATTATTCTTATTAGTACCCTCCTCTCCATCTGGTTTTTTAAAAATGAGCCATAGGTATCGTGGCTTTCCTTCAAGAACACCCAAATTCCAAGTGTAGGTAGTGTGTTCCAGTTTAACGTGTTGACATCTTCTTTTAACGTATGATACATTTAGCGGTTTCTTTGAGTTAAGTCTTCTATTTAACATCTCCTCCGTTTTAAGATTAGGAGTATATTCATTGATATACCAACACAAATCATTAATAACAAATTTATTATTGTCGCCAAAAGCATTTTCAGCCCCAAAAAGCAATCTATTTACATTATCATTCCTTTGTAGTTGAAATCTAATTTTAAGACCATACAAAACTTTATCATAATCACAAAATCCAAATATACCTTTAAGAGGTACTGCTACGGTAAAACTATTCTCAGCTTTTGCGTCATCATTATACATTGACTTCCTTTGACTATAACCAGGGTCTGTGTTTGTTCCCGTTGACATATCAGGAATAAAGCCTTCAACAGCTCCCTTACCCATTCTATCACCAAACGAATATAGTGTAAATTTCATCATTTCAGATGTAGCAGAGACATAATCAACCGCTTCAACCTCTTGTGTTCCAATATACAGGCGAACACTGTCAAACATTTTCCAGAAGAAATCATTTACGAGTGTAGCATTAGTATTATTCGCAGCCTTAGTGAATTTAAATTTACACAGCAAGAAACTATCAGCTATATTCAAGTAAGTTTGTTGATTATTTATTTCAAAACTTTTTGTTCCGTTTGAATTCCAGTCGGTTCCTGTAATAGCATTTACCTTAAAATAGTCTTCCTTTTTAGTAGAGTTTGAAATGATAATCGTATCATCCAAATCATAGATACTATCAATCGCTTCCATACTTGTATTTATATAGTATTAAAATTGTTGAAACCCTGACCCAAGTATTTTAATGATTTTTTGTCGTTCTTGTGAAGATAGTTGAGTTTTACCTTTTTTAATTTCTTTGATTGCTTGTAATTTATGGGACTCCTTTTGAGCATCTTTTATACTCTTTACAACACCTGCTACATTTCCCATGAGAGAAGCAGTTGAACCAATTAGGTCTTTATGTTTAAGAATGGTTGAACCAATACCCATTAGAGTATCAATTATCCCATCTCCTTTATTTCGAAATTGATGACCCACACCCCGTTGTCTCTTAGGTTTATAGTATCCTTTACCCACATACCTTGTATAGTCTGGTGAAAGGAACATGCCCTCCCCTGTAATTATTTTATATTTTCCCAACTCGTGTTTTCTTACAATAACCATTATTTATTTATTGAAAAACTTCACGTAGGTGAATTCTGATGGATATAATTTCATCATTAAAGGATATCATACGATTATCTTGGTCGGTTATCCTAAAATTTACTCTGTATATGGTTTTTCCTGACACAGGTAAATAGACAAGATTTTTTGGTTCCATATTAAATTTATAACCAATCGGGGTTGAGTATGCACTGAATGAAAATATTGTATTTGTTCTTATTCCATCGTTATAAGCACCATCAATCAAATCACAATGAATTAATACTGAATTTATACCGGAGGATATTTGCATAACATTATCACTGTAAAACGTCCCGTTATTTTCAATCTTTTTTGAAGAGAAACCCAATAGCTCTCTAAACGAATTTTCAATCGTGAAATCAACTTTATAATTATTTTTAAGTTTAATAGTTGATTTTGAAGTGTGTTTTTGAATATCTATTACAATATTTTTTGGTTCATCACCTTTTTCTTTCATAAGGCGAGAGACTTCTGAAGATATTTGAGAAATCTCGTAAGCTCCAGGTGAAACGGTTATAGTTTTATATCCACTTCCTGGATTATAACTAAACTTGTTGTTTTTCTCTGTGATATTAAACAAGGTATTATAAGTTTCCATTGACAATAAAGATGCCTCATATGAGGTAAGGGGGTCAAGTTGTAGTGGGTAAGGGAATGAAGCTGTGTAATCGCTCGTTGTGAAATTAAAACTAAGAATTGTGCTTCTCATCTTATTTAATATCTAATAAAATATCTTTGTATTGACATTTATTAATTATTTTCATATTCATCAACTGATCTAAAATGGCTGAGGATTCATTAAAACAATTGTTGTTTCCAGCCTTCTTACTACCTAACAACAATAATAGCCTATTAACTAATTGTGATGGGTCATTTGGAAGAAAACTAACACCCGAACCAAGCTTACTTAAAGCATCAATAATATGTTTCTCCTTCTCATTCTTCTTACTTTTACCAGCAACAGAAACTCCATAATCAAGTGCATTTAACAACTCAATATATACCCTATCTTCCTCTCTTTCCATATCAAGTGGTTCCTCAAAATATTTTGAACCGCTGAATCCAGGGTTTGTTAGAAGAAACATTAATCTTGGAGTTAATTTAACATTTGGTTGAGTAGAACTCAAGAACATCAATTCATCATTAAATATCAATACCTTTTCTTCCACAAGATGAAACACTGCTGGTTCTTCTGTTGGAATGAGACCTGCTCTGGTTTTTGAACCCGCCGAATATTCATTGTTTTGAAGAGCTTCCACAACATAATTAGGGGGTTGATTTACCTGCTCAAGTTTCCGAAATAATCCCTCGTCATCATATTCTAATTCACCAAGTTCTTGTTTTGTTATCTGACTAAAATCTTTGAGCATTTGAAGTTTTTTCGGAGTAAATTCTACCGTGGGAACTGTAGGTGATTGTTGAGTTTTCAAAAGTGGTTTAAAGAATTTCTCTTGTTTTCTTTCAAAGGCTTCTTCACCAGTTAGTTTCTGTCTCCGTTTCTTCTTTATCTCTTCCTGTTGTTTAACAACTTTTGAAACTAATTGTTGATGTTCCTTAAACTTTCTTTCTCTTTCTTCGGTATTCATTTTCTGTATTTATTTATTGAAAAATATCATTTAATGAATTGTAAAGGTCAATGGGAAAATTTTCCTTTTCTTCATCATTATAGTAAATGTGTTGAAATAAATCTTTTTCTTTAAATATTTCATCAAATTCTTTATTGGTATTAATACGAGTTGTTATTTCTTCTTCACTAATACTTGTATCTCTGCTTTTCATACGTTTGCGTTGAATCTCCTCATCGATATCAAAACCGAATGATAAAATCTTAACTCCATCACCACACAATTGTTTAATAATTTGTCTCATTCCTTCAGGATTAGTTTCTAAAATCCCAAGACCATTAGATTTTACTTTATTTAACTCACTCTTACAATGTGAATATTTTGTAGAACCAAGAGAGACCTCCTCAAATATTTGACCTTCGTTCCTCAATCGCATATGTTCCTCCATTGAAATGTAGTAATAATCTTTCCCTTCTACTTCTCCTGGTCGCTTTGCTCTGGTTGTAGTACTCACAAAACGAATCATAGGGTGTTTTTTAAAAAAACTTACAATCTTTTCATTTTTACTATTCAAGAGTTTAGATTTATGAAAGTTCTTTCCAGAAGCAGATTTACCCACAAGGTTAATAATAATTGTTGTCATTTATATATGTAATTATGTTTAAAATAAAAATACATCCTTTAATATCTCATCTTGTTTCACAACAATATATTTATATTTTCCAATCGTGTGTTTCATATAATTTTCAAATTCTTTTTTACTACATAACGTAGAGCAATTATCTCTCCAAAAATTATTTACATCTATTGAATTTAACTTAAATAAAATAAAAGTATTGGCATTGTTTCTTATTGAGCGTCGAGGGAGTTGAAAATATGACTGACTAAGATAAATACAATTACAAGAAGAATGTCTCCCTCTTGTATAGTAGCTGTCCATTACTGTTTGGTTTCTCTCATTAACACAATCATCAAAGATGACGAGGTTCTTTTTTGATTTATCTAAATCTTGAGGTGAAGGTATATCATCCGTATTATCACTGAGAATACAAGTTATGGGTTTTGGTTTCGATTTTGATTTCTGTGTATCACAAAATAATTGTATTATATCTTCAATATTATAATCATTTAGTTTGTTTTGAAGTTTAAATAAACCGATAATGTCTTCCTTTTTAAGACCTGCATTAAAACCCTGTGAGAGTAGTTGATACTCGGGTTGAAAACTAGACTTTGTAAAAATTATTAAATTATCATAATCTAAAAAATTAGGACCAAGGAGCATCTTTAAAAGTAAACAGGTTTTTCCACATCCGCTTGAACCAACTATTAAACATCTCAATGAATTTGGAATGTTTTTATGGTTATTAAATTTTATCTTATTTTCCCAAACGGGTAAAAAATCATTCATTTATATATTTGGAAAACAAGTCATCTAACTTTTTTTGAGCTATTTTAGAAACTCTATATTTTATCCTGAGTTCGGGTTTAATTTCAAAATAATTCATTATTTTATTTATATAGTATCTTGTATTAACATTTCCATTAAAATTATTTTGAATAATAAATATCATTAAACCCTTATACATTTCCTCAATACAAATAGTCTCTTCCCTTGAAAGAAATGGTGTATTATCATCACAATACTTAACATTCATCTCTCTTATTAATCTTGTAAAGTAATTCATTTTTGGTTCTAATTTAAAAGAGTTATATATTTTTTTATATTTTTTATTATCATTAATTAAAATTAAATCACAGAAAATACATTGTTTATATGAACCCTCATTATTAAGCCCTATTCTATCACAAGCCGGACAATTCTCTAATTTATCATATGGAGAGTCTGGAAATTCTAAATATCCTTCAGAACTTATCATATTTATGTGGTAAATTTTTGCTTAAACTAAACGCAAGTTTATTCATTAATAAATACAATGTTTCAAAGCACAAAAGACAAATTTCAATCAATCTCTACTTCGGTGGAAGATATAGAAAAATATGTCAAAGATGTTAAATTGAACAAAGATAAATATGGAAATTTTTGGGTAAAACCAGTTATGGAAAATAACATGAGCCCCTCTATTTCATTTAAAGGAAGAGCTCTAACTATACCTGGAAAGACATCCATTAAAGTAAATCTAACAAAAGTTTCTCCTCTACTCCTGGCAATTTATTCAAAGCTTGAAAAAGTGATTGACCACGATACTTTGAAAAAGAATGATAAGACCATTAATAATTCTAGAGGAGACATTTGTATTTTCTTTAATAATCCAAAGGGTGTAGATCTAAGTAAAATGAATGATGTTAATATTTCTGGTGAAATGTCATTTCGTTCTATGATAGTTAGAGATTATTTAAAGATAACTTTTGATATAAAAATTGTAGAGATTGAATCTGTTAATGAAAGAAAGTATATAGATATTGATGGGAATATTTTTCTTGCTAATTAAATATGAGTCAATACAGCAGTGAAGATTTTACTATTTCATTGAACTCAGACGATAGTGATGATAGTATTTCATTGAACTTGGACGATGGTGATGATAGTATTTCATTGAACACAGATGATAGTTATGATACTAATAGTTTGTGCTCAAATGATAGTTATGAGAGTAGCTTTATTGATGACTCTGAGTATGATTCTGAGTATTCATGTGATAGTTATGACTTAGATGATTCTGAGTGAAAAAGTGTTTTAGTTTAAGCACAGCGATATATATAAAACGGAGCTGTAAAGCTCAAAAGTGTTTTATTTTAAGCACAGTGATATATATAAAACACCACGTTTTCTCACGCTATAAATATGGTTTATTGTGATACTTGCGAGAAGGAAGTAAAATATTATAAACAACATATTCTCACCGCAAAACATACATACAACATTTTAAACAAACTTTCCCCTCTTCCACCTGAAACAAAACACTGTTCTACATGTAATAAAAATATCCTCAAGAAAGGCTTCAAAATACATCTTAAAACAAATCTACATTTATCAAATTTTATCACAACTAAAAACTCTGATGGAGCATTCAAAGGACATATTAAAATAAGAGTCTTTAACTTCAAACCTCCTGAACCAGAGTCTATAGTTGATGCTGTAGAAATAGTTAAACCTGCTGTTCAAACGTTGATTGAAAAAACACTAAAGGAAATGAAACCACTTAAATTTTATATGGGAGTAAAATTAGAAATGACAAAGGATGAAGGAGTTATAGATGCACCATACATGAGAACTGAGCCACACTTTATATCTTCATATCAAGATTTTAAAACATCAGGAGTCTATGATGAACTTATTAAACAAGAGCAAGATGTGGATAATTCAATCGTAGGAAGTGGATTCAATATAGGAAAAATTATTTACATAGACATTCATATTCTTAAATCAGATCCTCTAAAAGCTTCTTCTTACATTGATTTACCCAGTGTTATCAAAAATAGAAAAGCAGTTATCAATATCAAAAATAAAGACAATAAATGTTTTCTCTGGTCTATTTTAGCACACTTACATCCTCCACATTTTCATGATGAAAGAGTATCTCATTATAAAAAATATGAGAATACATTAAATACGAAACATCTAAAGTTTCCGATGACTTTAAATGATATTCCTAAATTTGAAAAGATGAATAATTTATCAGTTAATGTTTATGGTCTAACAGAAACAAACAACATTCAGGTTTTAAAGCTTTCTGACAGTTGTAAACAAACTCATATTAATCTTCTATATTTTAATTCAGACGAAAATTCACATTATACATACATCAAAGATATTACAAAATTAATAAAACCACAAGTATGTAAAAGAACAAATAAAATATATATTTGTATGCGTTGTCTTAACTTCTTCCATACACAAGAAAGATTAGATAAACATTCAAATTATTGTGGTGAACATAAATCAACGGTAATCAACATGCCTAAAAAAGACTCAAAGATCACATTCAAAGATGAAAAGAAAACAATAAAACATCCATTTGTTATATATGCTGATTTTGAAAGTATTTTAGAAAAAATTGATACTGCTTCTCCAGATCCAAAAGAATCATACACAAATAAATATCAAAAACATACTCCTTGTGGTTTTTGTTATTATATCAAATCATCCGTTGGTGATAAATATAACAAGTTAGAGATGTATAGAGGCTCAAATACCCCAGAGGAGTTTGTGAAACGACTAGAAAAAGACTGTGTTCGATTAACCAAGATAATGAGAGAAACCAATAAACCAATGTCCTTAACAAGTAAAGAAAAAAGGGAATTTATAAAAAACAATGTCTG
Source organism: Myxine glutinosa (assembly GCF_964187855.1). NCBI lineage: Eukaryota > Metazoa > Chordata > Myxini > Myxiniformes > Myxinidae > Myxine > Myxine glutinosa. The sequence continues at coordinate 42,844,346 of NC_136273.1, read as the reverse complement.
TCATATTTGTGAGGAGAAAATTGGTAAAGGTCTAAAGGTTAGAGACCATTGTCATCTCACTGGTAAATATAGAGGTCCGGCTCATCAAAGTTGTAATATTAATTATCAACTCCCCTCTTTCATTCCTGTCTTTCTTCATAACAACGCTCATTATGATACACATCTATTTATCAAGGAACTCTCAAAGACTTCTGGAAGTATCTCAGCAATTCCAAACACGGATCAGAAATACATTTCATTCACAAAAACAATTCACACATCTCCTATTACTCATATCAGATTTCTTGATACATTTAAATTCATGGCAAGTCCATTGGCTAACTTGGTTCAAAATCTAAAAGAGTTTCCATGTCTTTCAGAGTATTTTTTAGATAAAGATTTTCTAACACAAAAGGGAATTTACCCCTATGACTATATGGACTCATTTGAGAGATTCAATGAAACACAACTTCCTTTAAAAGAAAATTTCTATAACAAATTAAATAATAGTCATATATCTGATAAAGATTATGTACACGCACAAAATGTTTGGAAAAAATATAACATTAAGAATCTTGGTGAGTATCACGATTTGTACCTCAAAACTGATGTGCTTTTGTTGGCCGATGTATTTGAAGCCTTTAGATCTGTTTGTCGCACTGGATATGGATTGGATCCTGCTCACTACTACACAGCACCTGGATTGGCCTGGAGTGCGATGTTGAAAATGACAAAACAAGATTTGGATTTGATAACCGATGTTGATATGCTTTTGATGATTGAAAAGGCAAAAAGAGGTGGAATTTCACAAGTCTGCTCGAGTAGATACGCAAAAGCAAATAACAAATATCTTCCAAATTATGATCCAACGAAAGAGAGTTCTTACTTGATGTACTATGACGCGAACAACCTGTATGGCTGGGCAATGTCTCAGGCTCTTCCTTATGGAAAACTTAGATGGGTAAAGGAAAAAGACTACAAAAACGTTTTACAAGATGTATGTATCTCTACACAAAAAGAATTGGATGACGAAAAAGTTGGTTATTATTTTGAAATTGATTTAAAATATCCAGAGGAACTCCATAACCTACACAAAGATCTCCCATTTGCTTGTGAGAAAGAAAGTCCAAAGAAAGAATGGTTGAGTGATTATCAACGATCGTTTGATATAGGTGAATCAACAGAAAAATTACTTACTACATTATATAACAAGAAAAATTATGTTCTACACCAAAGAAATTTGCGACAATATTTATCAAAAGGTCTAAGAGTAGAGAAGATCCATAGGGTTCTAAAGTTCAATCAAAGTCATTGGTTAAAGGGGTACATTGATTTTAATACACAAAGAAGAACAGAGTCAAAAACAGATTTTGAGAAAGACTTTTATAAATTGATGAATAATGCGGTCTTTGGTAAGACTATGGAGAATGTGAGGAAAAGACAAAATATCAGACTATCAACATCTTGGGAACAAGCATCAAAATTAATTAATAGACCGAGTTTTACTCGAGCTGAGGTCTTTACTGAGAACTTTTGTGCGATCCATTTGATTAAAGAGAGTATTGAAATGAACAAACCTATTTATATTGGAACAACAATTCTTGATTTATCAAAGTCATTAATGTATGATTACTTTTATAATAACTTGAGGAAGAAATATCAAAATGATGTTAATCTACTTTATATGGATACAGATAGTTTTATTTTGAAAATTAATACCAACGATGTTTATTCAGACATGAAAAGAGACATTAATATCTATGACACGAGTAATTACAGTCCAGAGAGTGAGTTGTTCTCTTCTAAAAATAAAAAGGTGATTGGAAAGTTCAAGGATGAATTAGGAGGAAATGTTATGAGTGAATTTGTGGGATTGAGGTCTAAGGCTTATGCTTATAAATACATTGTGAATAACGTCGAAAAGACTGATAAGAAGTTAAAAGGTGTAAAGAAAAATGTTATTAAAGAAACAATAAACTTTAACGATTATTATAACTGTTTAACAACAAAGAAAGAAGAGTTTAGAAAGATTAATGGAATAAGAAGTTATAAACATAAATTATATTCAGAAGAGATGAATAAGAAAGCATTGGGGGCTTTTGATGATAAGAGGTTTATTTTAGAAAATGGAATTGATAGTCGCCCTTATGGTTATATAAGTATATAAGTGATAAGTTAAAAAGGGGGTTAGGGATTTTAACGGGCTACCGCCGCCTTTTTACTATTATATAAATGATAGAACCAAGTACCAACCAGACTAAAGAGTGGAGGTGTAATCAACCTTGGTATATAAATGGTAAACATAACGAATGTGAAAAATATCAAATAGGTATAATTGAAAAGACAACTGGTAAAACAATTTACAAAACAAATAAGAGAATTAATTTAAATACCGGTGAATTGGGTAAAAAAGATGGAAATATTTTTGAGTGGACGGAAAACTTTGATGGTTGTCAGGAAAATATATACTTTAATTTAAAAATGGTATGTGGCACTGGAGGCGCTCAAACAAGAACATTGAGGGAGGTTTACCATTTTATCTTAGCTCAGTTAAAATATCTTAATAAAGAACCAAACTCAAACATATTTTTTGTTAATGTATTAGATGGTGAGGAGAGTTGTAGGAGAATTAAATTATTTCCCACACATAAACAAATATTTGTAGGGTCGTTGTTTGAGTGGGTCAAAGATGATTCACCAGATGATATTAAGAGTAAAAGGTTAAAAGGTCCATAAGGTCAGAAGGATCACAGGTTCACACAGAAGGACCATTGTTTAAGTGGTCTAATGAATAAGGATAACATGTCAAAAGGTTAGAAGGTTCGTAAAGAACAGGGTGAGAGAAATAGAGGTGTTTAGGGGCAATGAGGGAGGGGAAAAATTAACATGTAAGTCAATGGGAAAATGAGAGTGTCCCAGAAGCAACATATATACACTACTGATGGATGTAAATCCCATATCCGCAACAATATATATATATATATATATATATATTGTTGTGGTTTTTAGAACCCTCCACTTTGTAAATATCTGTAATATTCCCTTATAAATAATCCCCTGTAAATACTCCCATTTTTGGTGTAAAGGTCAAAGGTCGCACCCTAGTTAGGCCACGAGCAACACGTAGCACACCATAGGCTTCTCCTTCAGATATTTCATTAGTATGTGTTTCAGGTAAGGATCTGTTCCCAATAGTTGAATCTCCGTTGTATTAATTAAATAAGAGTAGGCCACCATTGTCAATTCATATTGCGGCGTAGCCTTCCTCCAAATTGTGTTCCTTGACTTGCCAGTAGCGTTCGCTGCCTGGCTCAGCCACCATTGAACACGAGGTCAGGCTTGGAGAAGAAGGGGGCGGGGCGGCAAGAACGAGGTGTGGCCACGTCAACTCACCACCAGGACGTGGCCGGTAAGCCCCCACCAGCCAACCAGGGCTGAGGTGAGCTCGTTAATAGGCGTGGCTCTATGAAGTGCGGCTTGATTTCTAAGCGGGTTAGAAAAGCGCAACCGCCAAGCCCTCTGAGAGATGCGCGAGGGGAGGCCACTGATGAAGAACTGCGCAGGGGACCGTTGCGATTGAGAGAACAGCGAGGAGACGGCGGATGATAAGAACACTGCGCATTGGATCGCTTGGAACCATCGTTTGATACAAACTGCCATTTGGTTTGAGAGCGTTCGGCACGCTATACGCATGCAGCATCCCCGCCCCTCGGATATGTAAGGTCCGTTCGTGCGCCAACGACACGCGAAGCTGCCTGCCATTCTTCGCGGCGGACCCAGAGCCTTAAAAAGCTGAATGCCTCAACTCTGTGTTTGCCTCTAAATCTTGTGTCCCAAACCCATCCCTCTCTGTACCCACCATACCCAGTCGTACCCTGCTGCTCCTGGACTCCGTGTCCTTTCCTCCTGACAAGGTGGAAAAGTTTCTGTCAACCCTCGACTCTGATTCTGCAACTGGACCCGACGGCATCAGCCCACGGGTCCTAAAATCCTGCTCTGCCGCTCTATCTCACCCTCTCTCTGTTCTCTTCACCCTCTCTTTTGCTCAAGGTCAACTGCCATCTGCTTGGAAATCAGCCAACATCACCGCTTTGCACAAAAAAGGTGCAAAAACAGATCCTAGCAACTACAGACCAATCAGCCTTCTCCCAATTATCAGCAAAGTCATGGAATCCATCATTGCTTCGGATATGAAATCTTTCCTCTTCTCCAATGGCTTGATCTCTGATCATCAATTTGGTTTCAGACCAGGTCACTCTACTCTGGACATGCTGCTTCTGCTGTCTCAACAATGGATGGAGGTCCTCAATGCCAAACAGGAAATTAGAGCTGTCTCCCTCGACATATCACGTGCCTTCGACACGGTCTGGCACCCCGCTCTGCTCACCAAACTCTCCTCCTTTGGTATCCATGGAAATCTCCACGCATGGCTGGCGGACTTCCTCTCTAGTCGTCGTCAATGTGTGGCCCTGAATGGGTTTCTCTCATCTCCTCTTCCTGTTCAGGCTGGAGTTCCCCAAGGCAGTGTTCTGGGCCCCGTGCTTTTTCTGGTCTTCATCAATGATCTCTCTGACTCTCTTGAAAATCCTCTCTATCTCTTTGCTGATGACTCCACTCTCTGCCGCTCCATTCCTCTTCCCTCAGATCGGCAGTCCGCAGCCTCCTCACTCTCTGAAGACTTGGACAAAATCACAGACTGGTCAAACAAGTGGAACATGTCTTTCAATCCTGACAAATCTCACACTCTTACTATGTCTCTCCGAAAAGATCGACTGGACAACCCTCCCATCTACTTTCTCAACAATCCTCTCCAAGAAGTTCTGTTGCTCAAGCTTTTGGGTCTCACTATCTGCCATGATCTTTCTTGGGAAAACCACATTTCCAAGCTGGCCTCCAAAGCCAGTCGCCGACTGGGCATCCTCCGTCGTGCGAAGTCCTTCCTCGGCACACCCGAGCTCCTCACCACATACAAGGCTTTCATCCGCAGCTCAATGGAATACTGTTCTCCCCTATGGGCCGGTGCTCCTGCCTCACACCTAGCTCGGCTTCACGCTGTTGAAACCAAAGCTTTCAGAATTATTGGAATCTCCCGCGATGAAGCTATCTCTGAGGGCCTTTCACTCACTCACCGCAGGCAGGTAGGTGGTCTTTCTGTCTTCTACCGACTCCTCTCCGGCCTTGCACCCCCAGCTCTCTCTGTGCTCTGTCCCCCAAATATTCCTACAGGTCGCACAAGATCTGCCAGCAACCCTCTGATGGTTAAACTGCCGAAATCTCGGCTCTCTGCTCACCTTCACTCTTTCATTCCTCTTTTCTCCTGCCTCTGGAACAAACTCCCTCACTCCCTTCAATCCCACTCCTCCCTCCAGGTCTTTAAAACAGCTGTTCACCACCATCTCTTATCTTCCCCCATCCAAAACCTTGATCTTTTCTACCCCCGCTAATTCACCCCAGATCCACCTTGTTTGAAATTCCAACTTCTTTCCTGGAAGTCCTGGCAATGTCCATATGTTTTATACCTCTCCCACCGCCCCCTTCCCATGCCCCCCCCCCCCCCAAAGCCCTCGCCCTCTCTCAGATCTCTCGATGTCTCCATGTCTCTCGGTCCCTGCTCTCAAATGTTGTGTTTGTGTCCTTCCCCCTCTCTCCCCATCTTGTCTACCGCTCCCGATGTTATATATTTTATGTGTCGGTTTGTCTTTCTGTGTGATTAATGTTCGCTCTTTCACGAGCCTCGATCTTGTATACAAAAAAAACAAAAAAAAACAAAACCCATCTGCTTGGACCCTTCTCTTCCTTCCCACCACACCACCCCATTTGTTTAAGTGTGTTTGTATTGTCATGGGTGTGATAATATAAGACTGTTTAAGGTTGCCCTGTGTCACTGCTTCTTCTTCTTCTTGTATATTCCCTTCTTTCATTTCCTCTTCGGGTTTCTTGTGCATAATTAATAAATTATATTTGTTCCTCCTTTACTTTGGTTCCTCTCATCCGATCGCTTGCGTCCTGTCCCCAATTGAATATCAGTGGCACGGTATAGGAACCGCTATAATCGGGTTTAGACTGCCGCTAACGACTCGAGCTTCGGATTGCTAAACCGCTCGGCAACATTCCATCTTGTCCGTGGCTCGGGCAGAAGTATCGCCCTGCTTCTGACTGGGAGGAGCGCGATATCTTCTAGGACTCGGACAGCCAGCTTAATAGACGAGGGGATTAAACCCCCCTCGGTAAGGGGAGCGCCGTAAACCGAGATCCACAACAATTGGTGTCGGGGAGTGGGAATGGACACAAACCATATTTTTTAATCCATCTGCAAAATTTGGTCAAATTTAGGAGCGGCCGAAATCTAGTATTATAAACCAAATTATATCGTGCCATGAATGGTCAAGGCAACTTTTTGGCAATTTCCGGTCCCTCGAGCGATGAGGCTTGCTTTGATCTCTCCACGGCATCAAAGTTTGAGTGTTTTCCCGTTCGTGTCTTTGTCAAATTTCCGCTGGGTATTTTGTTGTGTATGTGTTATTGTGTGTTTCTATTTGGTTTTGGTTTTGTAGTTGTTGCAAATTTGTGTGTAATTAGTCGTTTTTTTTTGTTCGCGCCTCGTGCGAGGCCTGATCTCTCCGGGCTCCCTCCCCCCCGTCAGTGTTTTGTGAATATGGGTTCTTTCCTTCATAGTATTTGCTTGTTTCTTTGATTTTCTTTTCTCCCCCCTAACTCTCACGAACATCTTACCCTTTGTCCAGCGTTTTGAAAACAGAACAAACAAATAAACAAACAAAAAAAATAATTCTATATTATTTCTTTCTCTCCTCCCGGACACGTGCTTGTTCGCTCTCCTCCTCGTCTCGACTTGTCGTTTTTCTTCCACCTCTGCTCCTGCTTTCTCAAATCCACGTTCTCACTTAGAGACTTTTCCCAGATTGTTTTTTCATGGTTTTGTTTAAATATTATTTAAATATGTTTAAACCACAGCCGTGATGCTGACGCCGCCCCCCCCCCCCCCCCCCAGAATTTTCCATGTTTTAAACGTTTCCCAGTGTGTACCCTGGATTAGAATAGGTACACCGTATCCCTGCGTGTCGTAAGAGACGACTAAGAGGGTTGGCGTCAGGAAGGGCATCCGGCCATAAAAACATTGTCCTCAAAAAGAGAACCATGACAATTACAACTACATATGGGCAGGGTACAGCCCGAAGTGGAGATCGGTTTCTGAGGTTTGGGACATGGAATGTAGGGACAATGACAGGGAGATCAGGAGAAGTGGTGGAAGTATTGGTCAGAAGAAGAGTGGACATATGTTGTGTGCAAGAGACGAGATGGAAGGGAAGTGGTGTGAGAATGGTGAAGGGTAGGCAGGGACAGAAATACAAGTTTATGTGGCAAGGGTGCCCGGAGGGCGTGAATGGCGTTGGTGTCCTGTTTTCTGAGCAGTTTGTAGACAGTGTGGTGAGTGTGACTAGAGTGAGTGATAGGTTGATGATGGTGAAAATGATGATTGGAAAGCTCTTGGTGAACGTCATCTCGGGATATGCTCCGCAGGTTGGTCGAAGCGATGAAGAGAAGGACAAGTTCTGGTGTGCGATAGAGAAGCTGATGGAAAACGTGAAAGATGAGGAAGTTGTTGTGGTAGGAGGAGACCTAAATGGACACGTGGGAAGGAGTATGGATGGTTTTGAGGGAGTTCATGGGGGTTACGGATATGGTGTGAGAAATGGAGAAGGTGAAAGGATTTTTCTGTTTGCTGATGGAGCTGATTTGTTGTTTTGTAATACTCAGTTCCAGAAAGAGGATAATAAGCTTGTTACATACACGTAAGGTGGGTCGATGACAACCGTTGACTACCTGATGGTGTGTAGGCGAGATAGGGGGCACCTCCGGGACACAAAGGAGGCTGTTTCACAGCACCACTTGGTTGTCTGCGACATAAGGGTGAAAGGTGCGAGGAGAGCTCGGCGGGTGAAGTACCAACCGAGAATGAAGGTGTGGAGGTTGAAAGAGGTGACAGTAAGGGAGGCATTAAAAGAGAGGCTGAGTAGGGTCGAGGATGATGTGGTTGAGCTTGAAAGTGGTTGGATGTCAATGAAAGCTAGTCTATTGGGAGCCGTTGGTGAGGTATGTGGATGGACAAAAGGACCACTGAGGCACTCGGAAACATGGTGTTGGGATGATGAAGTTGGAAAGAGGATTGACGAGAAGAGGAAGAAGTTCAAGGCGTGGCAGAAGGCGATGGGTACGGGAGCAGAAACAGCAGAGCATGAAAGTTATAAGGCAGCCAGGAAGGCTGCAAAGAAAGAGGTAGCAAAGGCGCAGGAGGCATGTAGGAAAATGTTCGGAGAACGCTTGGATTCGGAAGAGGGTCAGAAAGCAGTATTCAGGATTGCAAAGCAGATAGCGAAAGAGAGGTGTGATGTGATGGGGGTGAGTTGCTTGAAGGATGAGGTGGGACAAATCGTTGTCGACCCAGATGGAATTAAAGGAAGATGGAAAAGATATATGGAAATGCTGTTGAATACAGAGAATGAATGGGATGGCAACATAGAGAGTAACCCAGTTTTAGGACCGGCAGAGAAGACAACTGAGAAGGAAGTTGAGGAAGCGATAAAAGCAATGAAGGGTAGAAAAGCGGGAGGGCCGACGGGAGTTGTGGGAGATATGTTGAAGGCAGCAGGAAGTTGGGGTGTGAAGAGAATGACAGAGATCTGTAATCTGGTGGTGAAAGAAGGCCGCATTCCAGTGGATTGGGAACTGAGTACCCTCGTCCCTCTATACAAGGGGAAAGGTGACCCTCTGGAGTGTGGCTCGTACCGAGCGATAAAGTTATTGGAGCATGGAATGAAGGTATTGGAAAGGGTGATGGAGAGGAGGATAAGGAAGAAAGTGAAGATCGACGAAATGCAGCTTGGATTTATGCCAGGAAGAGGAACGACAGACGCGCTTTTCATTGTGAGGCAGTTGCAGGAGAAGTACATGGAGAAGAGGAAGAAGTTGTTTCTTGGGTTTGTTGATCTGGAGAAAGTATTCGATAGGGTTCCACGCAAAGTATTGACATGGGCATTGAGGAAGTTAGGATTGGAGGAATGGTTGATCAGAGTAGTGATGGCAATGTACAAAAGAGCGCGCACAGCTGTAAGGACGAAGGACGGGAACAGTGGTGAGTTTGAGGTGAAGGTGGGAGTGCATCAAGGGTCGGTACTATCCCACTACTATATGTAGCTGTGATGGAGGTGCTGGCTCAGAACGTAAAGGAGGGTTTACCATGGGAGTTGTTGTATGCAGATGAGCTGGTGTTGATTGCGGAAAGTATGGATGGACTGAAGGAAAAGATGAACAAGTGGAAGGAATGTATGGAGACAAAAGGTCTGAAGGTGAATATCGGAAAGACGAAGGTGATGGCAAGTGGTAAAGCATGTGGTGAGGTGGAAAGAACTGGGAAGTGGCCCTGTGCTGTGTGTAGGAAGGGTGTCGGAGTGAACTCCATTCAATGTACAATGTGCGCTGAGTGGGTTCATCAAAAATGTAGTTGTCTGAGAGAGTCATTAACCAGTGTGGCAGCTACATTCAAATGTAAGGTGTGCACAGAGGGAGCTGCAGATGGAGGAAATGTTGAGTTGGATGGTTCGATAGGGTTCGTGGAGGACAAAGGACGATAGGGCATGTGAGATGGCGGCGCCTCGCACATGGCGGCGACGAGGGCCGCGCCCGCTGCACAAATCGTGGGGATGAATATGCAGGACCTTTTTTTCTCTTCTTGGAGACAGCGTGAAGCTGGAAGGTGTGAAAACATTTTGCTACCTCGGAGACATGCTGAATGGAGAAGGTGGATCAGACTCGGCAATGGTTGCTCGAGTGAGATGTGCATGGAAGAAGTTTCGGGAACTGAGGGGCGTGCTGATGATGAGGGGAGTGTCGTTGAAGCTGAAGGGAAAGGTGTGTGCTGCATGTGTGAGAAGTGTTATGATTTATGGGAGCAAGACATGGGTAATGAACGTAGAGCAGCAACGAAGGTTGGAAAGGGTGGAAATGCGAATGGTTCGACGGATGTGTGGAGTATCGTTGAGAGAGAGAGGAAGACAAATGATGAATTGCGAAAGATGATGGGAATAGAGCCTGTGATTGATGCTGTGAAGAGGAACAGGTTGAGATGGTTTGGTCCTGTGTTGAGGAAGGATGAAAGTGACTGGTTGAGAAGAGTGATGGAAATGAATGTAGAAGGAAGTAGAGGATGGGGAAGACCGAGAAAGACTTGGCTAAAGATAGTGGAAGAAGAAATGTGGGCAAGGGGTTTAACAAGGAGAGATGCAGAAAATAGGGCAAAATGGAGAAGATTGTCATGGGGACCGCAAGGCTAACCCCCGCTCTAGTCGGGAAAGTGGCCTTTAAAATGCATGTTGTTGTTGCATGTTGATGGTCAAGGCGATCGGATGCCGGTGGGGGAGATAGAAGAGGGGTTAGAGGCAACCCAGGACCCCAGGGAACAATTGGAGGTAATGGAGGAGGAGGTTGAAGAAGGTGCGGTAGTGGGGGTTGCAGGCACACAAGATGGCGGCACCTCGCACAAGGTCGCGGAAGCACAAGATGGCGGCGCCTCGCACATGGCGGCGACGAGGGCCGCGCCCGCTGCACAAATCGTGGGGATGAATATGCAGGACCTCATTGCCCAGCTGCAGGCAGTCATACGAGTGGGGGTGGGAAACCAAATTGAGCAATTGGGAAGCCAAATTGGGAAGTTAGACAGCAAATTTGGGGGATTAGAAAACCAATTTGGGGAATTGAGAAATGAGATGGGAAGCCAAATTGGTGAATTAAGAAATGATATGGGAAGCCAAATTGGTGAATTAAGAAATGGGATGGGAAGTCAAATTGGAGAATTGGGAAGCCAAATTGGGGGAAATGAAGGACGGGTTAACGGGATTGGAAAACAGAATGGCCACCCAGGAGAACCAAATGGAAGGAATGAAGAACGGGTTAACGGGGTTAGAAGACAAGATGGGAGGAAAATTGAGGGAAATGGGGGAGCCATCCACCCGGGAAATCAAACAAATGGGGGAGCAGATAGAGGAGGTAAAAATCGGTCTCGAAACCAAATTGGACACCCACAAGGGGGCGCTGGAACAGATGAGGGCGGCATCCACCAAGGAAATAGGAGAGATGGGGGAGGATATAAGGCCCGGGGTGAGCGAAGAGGTCGGAGGAGTACGCGATGAGGTGAAGCAGTGTGAGGAGCGCATGGAGAGAGAGGTGAGAAAGAGTATGGCGAGGTTACAAGGGGGCATAGAGGAGTTGACGCAAGGAGTAGGGCAGCTGACAGTGGGACAAAAGGAGTTGGGTGAGCAGGTCGACAAGAACACAGCGGTGATAGGGGGGCTGAAAGCGACGCAAAAGGAGATAAAGAAGGAATTAATGGCGACAAAGAAAGAATGTCAGATGGTACATGAGGGGTTGACAAAGAGGTTGGAGGAGGTGGTAGAGACGATGGAGATGAAAGAAGGAGAAGTGAGGGATTACATAGAGACGACCAAGATAGCATTAGAGGAAGAAATTGTGGGGGCGCACCGGGAGATAGAAGAGGTGAAGCAGAAGTTAGAGGAAGTGGAAGAGGGGGTAAGTGAAATTAAGAAGAGACGGAGGGAGACTAAGCAAGAGATAAAGGAGGAGGTGATGGAATTGGTGCAAGGTCTGTGCTCAAATCGTGATGATGTACTTGCTAACCAGATAAAGAGTTTGCAGGTGGCGGAGGAGGAGCGACGAGGAAGAGTCGCCGAGGTGAGTGGCGATATGTTCGGAAATGTATATGGTGTGAGGGGAGGTTCAGTGAGCTTGGGATACAAACAGCACCCGGGCGTTTGTGGAAAGTCCCTGGTGAGTGGTGTGAGAGAAAATGGTGTGCGTGTGCGAATGGCGCCGGAGCGAGAGTGTGATACCCGGTGTGAGAGAGAATGCACATTTGAGTTGGTTGTGGAGTGCGTGATTGGGTGTGCGACGAGGGATTGCACACCCATGGTTGTTACAGAGGATGTAACCGAGGAGTGGGCGCGAGGAGGTGTGTTCATGAAGTGTGCGAACTACGAGTGTGTGCCAAGGTGTGCGAGGAGGTGTGTGGTGGTCAGGTGTGTAACGAAGTCTGTGAGCGGAATGAGTGTGCCTGGGTGGTGGTGTGCACGGAGAGAGAGTGCGGTGACGAAATGTGCGGAGTGTATGGAGACACCTGGATGTGTGAGTGCAAAAGGAGTCGCGTGTGGATGTGAGCATGCGAGTAAGGCATCGACGTTAACCGGGTTAGCGTCTAGCCCGACGTATAGCCGACGCGAGCTCTCGGTCCGTGCCGGGCTTTGTGTACTGCGGGAACCGGCGAGGGTCATAATCACGGCGGTTTCAAAAGAACCGCCGTGCGCGATCCGTGCCGGGCCCCGCCCTGCACGGTCGGTTCTGCACTTTGCCAGGCAAAGCGGGCGGCCCGGTTCGAGGGAAGGTAGGAGGGGCCGGCGCGGCGCCCCCCCCCCCCGTGGTGGCGGCGCTCCACCCGGACAAGGCAGGGCCATCGCGCTTGGCAGCGCGAGGCCTTGCGCCGGGATGGTGCCTTGAGCCTTGGCCCGACGAAACCTCCTCCCCTGAATCGAATGCCGGACGGATCCAACCCGCAGTAGACCAAACCACCCGTATTCATTGCTCGGCTTTGCGAAGCCGAGTTTTAATGATGTATCGACGTACCGAGAGGCTCAGAGTAGTGGACGATTGATGGTAGTAGTGTTAGTGATGGCGAATGGTAGCTTTACCATTCACCTCACACATGGGGGCAAAGGAGCTATAGATTTATGGGGTATGGCGGTGAAAACCAAGCCAGGGAGGGTATGGATAATGTATAGGGATCTAGAGGAATGACCATAGGTAACTTTAGATTTAAGTCGCGACATGATACCTGTAGTAGGGGACGTAGGTAGATTAGTTTGGATGATAACGACGTGGGATGTGCAATAGTATAAGGGAAGACGGGAAGCACTAAGTTAGAGGGAAAACCAGGTAGATCAGATGATGCAGTGTGTGTCGGAAGTGATTGAGCAGAGTATTGTGAAAGGTGTGATTGTGCATTTAGTAAGGGCATTTTATGAGATATTTCACAAATCTGTTAACTAAATTGTTACCAAAAAATTTCTTCACCAATATGTTTGTAAAGGTGTGTAATAACATGTGTTAAAATGTTGAAGTTCAACTCCCGTGGGAAACCCAGAAAAAAAGCTGTTGAATTCGGGTACCGAAAAATTATTTTCGAGAATTTTTATTTTTTTAAATCGGCCCTTAAGTAACTTATGAGGGGTCAAATAAGGGTTTTTCATGATTCTGAGTTCATGGTAACAATGCAGGACAGATGCCCATTGTGGTCTGAAAGTCGCTCGGTTCTGATAAAGACCTTGATCACATCTACCATGTGGTGGTACTCCACCCAGAGTGCAGGTGTTCTTCCTCCTTTTGCGAGTCGTTTGAAGGTTTCTTCAAACCTTTGCTCAAACACTGGCACTACTACTATACTGGGTCTGAGTGTCTGGCTCCCGTCTTCCCATCAGCCACCTTCTCCATGAAGGTCTTCATGTCACCACGCTCCTCCTCAGTGAAGGCAAGTTTCATGATGTGTTGATAGATGGCTGCATCGATGAGGAGGTGAACACGGATTGCCTTGTCAAAACATCCTCCATCCATGATGTGGTTGGCTGTCGTACTTCCAGGATAGATGAACTGGATCACATCTAGTAGTCCAGAATCTTCCATGATGTTACCCATTGATCCAAGATAAGACTTCAGCAGGTGAAAACCACCCAACCTTGGAATGACGGGTATATTTGCCTGCTTTAACATCACCCAGCATCTTCTGCTACCAAAATTCACAGCCTTCAGCCAAATCGGAAGATCAAAGGTCACTATAGCGACCCCAGCGCGCCGTATGCACTCTTTCAGAGTGGTGAAGATGGTGTTGAGGTCATTAGGGTCTCCTTCAATAACTGGGAGGAACTCGATCTGTGTGCTCTGCTTTGCATCATTAGCATGGATTCTCTTCATCCAGCCATTCCTGTTGGAGTGTGGGAACTCAGGATTGTTGGCTTTGATCACCCACCCCGCTGCCCAGAGTGTGTCACCTGGAGTGAGGAGTGGCTGATCATGAGCCAGGGACGAGGAAAGCTCAGCGAGGGGGAGAAACATGATCGCGTTCGTTCCTATCTGTTTCCTGTTCGTAAATGGAATAATCTTTACTTCAGTTCCTCTCAGGATCTTAGCTTTGTCGAGTGCCTTCAACTTCACCCGGGGGAAAGCTGCTGTTGTCTGTGGATCTGGCAAAGGTGGTGCCGGAGAGGTGACTTCGATCCAACCCATTGAGTGAAAGGGAGTGTTTCCGTGAATAGAGACAATGTTTAAATCTATATTGTCTCCAACAAACTGAGTGACTGCATTGTTTGTTTCCCCAACCTCCATAAAGACCACCTGATCATTACTTGACAATTCACTTTCACTGGCTGGCACTTTGGCTGTCATCACTGATTGATCCTCAAGCGCAGCATCAACCGCAACCTCATCATTGATCTGTTCATCGGTTTCCTCCACAATGGTGTCAAGAGTGCCAGAAGTATCTGGAACATCATCTCCACTCCTACTATTAAGGAAGCAGTATTTGTAGTTTTGTGTCTCCGTGTAAGACTCAGTGTATCCCAGCCGGTGGAACTTGTTGAGCATCCATTTTGACCCAAATCTATGATCAAGTTGTATGGCAAGCCCCATTTGGTGTGGCAATACTCCAGACCGAGGTCGACAGGCGTTAATAAAATTCTGCCCCCAAACGGCAACTCTTTCGTCTGTTTTGACAATCGGTCTCAAGAACATCTGAAGGCTTGCAGGAACAAGTGTCAGCTGACTATCGATGTCAGTCATACTGTGTGTGGTGGGGTATGACTTTGGACCTAAATCAATCAAGGCAATATCATTGGATATGAACTTGAGTGCCATCTTTATGATCTGAGTCTTCTCATCTCCATGGTCAAGATTAGCATGATGCGCTCGCAGAATATTGTCGGTGCCATCTTTGAGACAGAGTACATCTGCCCTTCTTTCCTGTGTTGTGAAATACAAGGTGTCTTCGTATTTCTCTAGAAGTTTTATCTTTAGCCAATGCTTTGAATAAGAAAGGCTCTTCTCTGGTGACTGATCAAACTCCTGCAGCTTTTCATGGACTTGGTCCATGTTCATTACCCCATGCTCTAATTCTGAGTCTAACCATTCGCAGAATTCAATAAAAACTGCCTCTCGCTCCTCATCAATACTCCTCTGTCCTCTCTTCCTTTTTCCTTCCTCATCAGTCTTGGACAAACTGTCACCTCTCGCAAACATAAGTTTGCATCGCAAATGGTACAGTGTTTCTTCTGCTACCAAGTCGTTGATCCCTTCCAGGCGTCCAGTGACTTCAGTGCCCCAGTCATCCCCGCGACTCCGTGCTGTCTTCAGCAAGCTTGCCTTCAGTGTATCTGCAGTCAAATTATCTGGCACTCTGTATTTCTTTCTAGCTTGTGCTGGATTATTTTTGTAGAGCTGGGCTGGTTGGTTGCAAAGAATGCATACATCCTTATACAGGAGGTCAACTGACTGTGATCTTCTAGAACTGCAGCCAGTTGATGAACTGAACTCACAAGTAGTGCGTCTTCTCTTCAACTTTGATGACTCTTTCTCTACCTTTGATGCTTGAGCTGACTTCTTGGTGGTTGCAACAAAGTTGTTGTACAGATCATTTTTACACTTCTGGTGGTACCTCAGTTTTCCTTCCTTTTGAGCCTCCTTCATACGTTCCACAACAGTAACATTTTCGACAGTTTCTGCTTGTTTCAATAAAGTTGAGTATCCCTTTGGAGTTGCCTGTATGAGCCTTTCAGCTGGTGTATCCGAGCGTGCACAGATGAAGCAATTGAGCACAGGTGGAGTAACGTCTTCATCCATATTGCTAGACTCCATGTCCTGCAAAGTAGAAAATGAGATATATTTAGAAATTATTTTTTCCACAAAGGAGTGTCTGTGGTGAAATATAAATGTTAACAATCAACTCAGAATCATGAAAAACCCTTATTTGACCCCTCATAAGTTACTTAAGGGCCGATTTAAAAAAATAAAAATTCTCGAAAATAATTTTTCGGTACCCGAATTCAACAGCTTTTTTTCTGGGTTTCCCACGGGAGTTGACCTTCAACATTTTAACACATGTTATTACACACCTTTACAAACATATTGGTGAAGAAATTTTTTGGTAACAATTTAGTTAACAGATTTTCATATGTTTCCCTTACTAATTGAGTTGAGTGTATTGTATTGAGTGGTCCTGGAGGGAAGGAGGGTGCAAGTGCCACCAGGTGTGCAAGTGCCACCAGGTGTGCAAGTTCCACCAGGTATCTGGGCACAAGGTGCGCAAGTGAAAGTACAGGTGAATGGAGAATGGTTGCATGGAATAGATGGCATGGAGTAAATGGAGTATGGAATGGATGGTGTGGAGTGAGTAGTGTGGAATACGTGGAGTGGAGTGGTTGGTGCGAAAGGGTGGATGGGGAAGATGGACCCCTTCACGAGTACCCGGGGAGGGTAGTTTAAAAGTAGGTAGAGGGAGTAGGTAAATTGTGGTTGGATATTGGCATCTGTGGTGCGGGTAGTTGCACGGAAGTGTTGTGAGGGGTGCATTAGTGGAGTAAATTGGCTGGGCGTGTGGTTTTAAAAATGTCGCACTCAGGGTGAAGTTAATAGTAGAGGGTTACCACACCTGAGTGTCACACTAAGTTAAAGTTCTGTTGGGCCGGGACAGCCCTGGAGGAAATGAGGGTGCTGTGTTGTGGTTTTTAGAACCCTCCACTTCGTAAATATCTGTAATATTCCCTTATAAATAATCCCCTGTAAATACTCCCATTTTTGGTGTAAAGGTCAAAGGTCGCACCCTCGTTAGGCCACGAGAAACACCATAGGCTTCTCCTTTAGTTATTTCATTAGTATGTGTTTCAGGTAAGGATCTGTTCCCAATAGTTGAATCTGCGTTGTATTAATTAAATAAGAGTAGGCCCCCTTGTCAATTCATATTGCGGCGTAGCCTTCCTCCAAATTGTGTTCCTTGACTTGCCAGTAGCGTTGGCTGCCTGGCTCAGCTGCCATTGAACACGAGGTCAGGCTTGGAGAAGAAGGGGGCGGGGCGGCAAGAACGAGGTGTGGCCACGTCAACTCACCACCAGGGCGTGGCCTGTAAGCCCCCACCAGCCAACCAGGGCTGAGGTGAGCTCGTTAATAGGCGTGGCTCGATAAAGCGCAGCTTGATTTCTAAGCGGGTTATAAAAGCGCAAGCGCCAAGCCCTCTGAGAGATGCGCGAGGGGAGGCCACTGATGAAGAACTGCGCAGGGGACCGTTGCGATTGAGAGAACAGCGCAGAGATGGCGGATGATAAGAACACTGCGCAGAGGATCGCTTGGAACCATCGTTTGATACGAACTGCCATTTGGTTTGAGAGCGTTCGGCATGCTATACGCACGCAGCATCCCCGCCCCTCGGTTATGTACGGTCCAGTCGTGCGCCAATGACACGCGAAGCTGCCTGCCATTCTTTGCGGCAGACCCGCAGCCTGGAACCATCTGCTTGGACCCTTCTCTTCCTTCCCACCATCACCACCCCATTCATGTAAGTGTGTTTGTATTGTCCTGGGTGTGATAATATAAGACTGTTTAAGGCTGCCCTGTGTCACTGCTTCTTCTTCTTCTTGTATATTCCCTTCTTTCCTTTCCTCTTCGGGTTTCTTGTACATAATTAATAAATTATATTTGTTCCTCCTTTACTTTGGTTCCTCTCAACCGATCGCTTGCGTCCTGTCCCCAATTGAATATCGGTGGCACTATATAGGAACCGCTATAATCGGGTTTAGTCTGCCGCTAACGGCTCGAGCTTCGGATTGCTAAACCGCTCGGCAACATTCCATCTTGTCTGTGGCTCAGGCAGAAGTATCGCCCTGCTTCCGACTGGGAGGAGCGCGATATCTTCTAGGACTTGGACGGCCAGCTTAATAGACGAGGGGATTAAACCCCCCTCGGTAAGGGGAGTGCCGTAAACCGAGATCCGCAACAATATGTATATACACACACAAACACACACACACACACACACACACACACACACACACACACACACACACACACACACACACACACACACACACACACACAACAGGACATCATGTGATGCTGTTGCTATCATTTGGTCAGAAAAGCCTTTTATTCGGCCCCCTACCGATATCACCAGAGCGGATTGTAGGTTTGCCTTCCATCTGTCTGTCTGTACATATGTCCATCCCACCTGTTGTTTTCCAGACTTTTTTCTCATAGCCTTTAACGTATTCAACTGGAAGTTGGTACGGTACATGGCGTTATTGGTTTTGTTTCCATTCCCTATTGCATTCCACCTCTAATTTGGTGTGCAGCAGGGTAGAGACAATGTGTTGGGTATAAGACAATCATTGTTGCTCACAGGTTGTGCAGCTTTGGCTGTTGTGAGACACGACCTGTGCTTTACTGCTTCACCAAGTCAGGAGGTGTTTGCATTGTAACCGTATCTTGTTTGTTGTCAAAAACAAATGACGGTGGTGTGCCATCTTGAGGAAGCTCATAACAAGGGTGAAACTGTGGTTGGAGGGTCCACTGTCCTTTATTTGTGAGCAGTAAATCTCGGTTTCTACCGAGTGTGCCCACGGACGCCTCCGGCATTGTACGTGATGTGATGCTCAGGCGCAGGGTGATGTCATGTCATGCTGATATCATTAGGTTGGAAGAGCCATTTTCTGGTTTTATATTAATATCAATCGGAATGAGTTGTTTTTGTGTGAACCATTGTTTGGAATCCATGGGGAGGAGGAAATTCCACTTGAAGAAACACACCGCTGAGTATGGTGACAAAAGCAGCGCCATTGTTATGAGGTCGCTGGTACCCAGAGTATCCTGGGAAGTGACAGTAGTGACGTCACTTCCCACGAGCTCAGTGGCTGTGTTAAGTGTTTGTCTCATCAGTGTGTGTGTGTGTGTGCGTGTGTGTGTGTGTGTGTGTGTGTGTGTGTGTGTGTGTGTGTGTGTGTGTGTGTGTGTGTGTGTGTGTGTGTGTGAGCTTGGGGAGGAACTTGGCTTGTGCCTACACCCTTCGTTATTCAAAGGTGAATAATTATTTGTGGGCAATCAAACCACTTGCATGTAAATATTTATATTCCGATTGCAGGAAGGATAGTGATATGCAAGAGATACACCGTCTCTGCAGGCAAACACTGAGTGTAAGGATTTGTCATAGGCCATCTACAAACTTAAACAAGGAAATGAGGAGGCTATTTGGCCTGTCATTTCCTTGTTGCTTTCCCGAGTAAACTTTCTTCCTTTAGCTTCAAACAATGATCTTGATGGTTTACTAAAGGCTAAGTAACCCGGTCTTGATGGTGTGGCCGAGCTTGTGTGATATATGTACAAGCTCTCTCATGAGCCTTTCGACACTTATCTTGTTTTTATCCAGGACTCTCTGCCTTATGATGAATAAAACCAAAGGTTCATAAATTTTCTGTCCGTCCAAGTTTGTCCATTGTCTACCAATGTAAAAGTACAATAATGACTTTCTCCTGAGTGTGATTTATGTTCAAGATCCTCTGAGCCAAAGACAAAAAGAGAATTATATATGTACAGTGTGTGTGTATGTATATATATATATATATATATATATATATATATATATACATACATATATATATTTATACATATATATCATGATATAATTTTAGTTCTCCAACCTAATATATATATATATATATATATATATATATATATATATATATATATATATATATATATATATATATATATTGTTGCGGATATGGGATTTGGCCTCCATCCATATCCGCTTGTAAATATTCCCCTATTTCCCCAATACTCCCCAACTATCCCCAATCCCCCATTCCCTAGTCCCATTGTCTGTAAACAACACTCTGTAGCCCCGACCTTCCCCTTTTTCCCCCATTAAATGTCGTGCCCAGGTCCACCGCATCTCACGTAGACAACTATAGGACATCTTGCTAGTTATTCTTAGTCTATGTCAGTTAAGGACTCGTTTCCATTAATTCTGACTCTTCGTTGCACCAGAATGTGATTGTATGGCACCATTAGTAAGTTTAGGACCTCCCAATACCTCCCCGCATCTCTTCCTCATGGAACAACAACACCAACAACAACAACAGCGGCGGCGGCGTGGCGGTGGCGCGGGGAGTGTGTGTCCTCACTCCGGCTTGGTTAGCCGCCATTGAACATGTGCTCCGACGGGGTTACCACGCAGGGGCTCACTGTCAGCTCCTCGTCAAGGGCGGAGCCCGGTAACCCCCCGCACCCAAAAGGAAGCGGCGGACCGATTCCATCTGGGGCGGAGCTAACGAGCCGAGGGCATGTCACTCCCCGCTGGGCATGCGCAGGAAGACGGAGGTGACGTCAGATGCGCTTCAGCTACGGAGAAGAAAGGACGCCACCTCCTAGCGCTGAGAAATACCTCCCGGCATCTCGGGACCGGACCGGGTCGATTCTGCCCCTGAGCCAAGGTGCACCTTGAGCTATCGACTGCCTGCCCTTCCTTGCCATCAATCCCTGTGTGAGTCAGTCTTGTCCCGTTTGTCTGTGGTCTGTCGGGAATAAGATAAGACTGTGTCTAAGTGCCCATCTTGCTGTGCTTTACCTCTTGCCGTGTAATCTAACCGTTCTGCATAACCAATATTATATCCTCCTCCGGAGGTCTTGAGAACTGTACCCCTTGTGTCGTTGCCTTAATCCCAGCCGTTGTTTCCTTTCCTTCATTGATTTAGCATAGCGCGATTCGGCCAACGTTCGAGTGTAATCGGGTAAACTGTGCGAACACGGCGGCCATTCCGCTCGGTCAAGCAACATCTAAGTCGTGTCCGTAACAATTGGTTGTCAGGAGTTGGATTCGGACCTGGGACTAAATTTGTTAGGCCCAAATTTTGGAACACCAATTGTACTATTAGAGTAACAATTGGTGTCGAGGAGTGAGATCAGTCCCGGAGCGCGTTTCACGCGCTCGAAATTATAACGGCGAAATTTGATTGTGTTTTACAAAAATAAAAACCCGAATTTTGAAAGTCGCGCTATGGCAGATCAAGACGGCTGGGTTCCGGTAGAGGAGAGTGAGGCAGGTTCGATCCAGGACCAAATCGAGGGACAAGAGGAGAGCGAAGCAGTGAGGGTGGCAGGTTCGCAAAATAGCGTCGTCGCGCACGAGGTTACGGGCGCGCAAAATGGCGCCTCGCACATGGCCACGGCGACCGCGCCCGCGACCGTAGTAGCGCCACCGGTGGATTTGAACCTTTTTTTATGCAAATGAAGGCCCTTATGGACAAGAATAATGAAGAAATAGAAAACAGAATTATGGGGGCAATGAGGGACGAAGCGAGGGCTCAGAGTGAGCAATTGGGGGTAATGGGAAACCAAATGGGGGTAATGAGGGACGAAGCGAGGGGTACCGGTGAGGGGTTAGACAATGGGATAAAAGAGGTAAAGAATGGGTTAATGGGGGTAGAAAACAGAATGGCCGCTCAAGAGAATCGAATGGAAGGGATGCAAAAGGGGTTAGAAAACAGTATGGAAGGCAAATTGAGGGACATGAGGGACCAAGCGGAAAGGGAAGTTAAACAAATGGGGCAGCAGATAGAGGGGGTCAGAATGGGGGTAGAAACTAAACTGGATGCTCACAGGGAGGAAATGGAGCAGATGAGGGTGGCATCTGGGCAGGAGATGCGAGTGATGGGAGAAGAGATCAGAAGAGGGGTGAGTGAGGAGGTCGGAGGAGTGCGCGAGGAGGTGAGGCACTGTAAGGAGCGCATGGAGAAGGAGGTGAGAAAGGGGACTGTAAAATTGCAAGGTGGTATAGAGGAGTTGACGCTGGGAGTAGAACAACTGACAGTGGGACAAAAGGAGTTGGGGGACCAGGTAAAGAGGAACACTGCGGTACTAGGAGGGTTAAAAGCGACACAGAAAGAACTAAAAGACGACTTGATAGCGACGAAGAGGCAATGTCAGATGGTACGTGAGGGACTGACAACGAGGTTGGACGAGGTGACAGAGGTAATGGAGACGAAGGACCGGCAGGTGAGGACGCACATGGAAACGGTCAAGGTAGCCTTAGAGGACGAGCTTGAGGAGACGTACCGGGAAATAAAAGAGGTGAAGCAGAAATTAGAAGAAGTGGAAGAAGGGGTGAGCGAAATTAAGAAGCGACGGAGAGGGGATAAGAAAGAGATAAAAGAGGAGGTAAAAGAATTGGTCCAAAGTCTGTGTTTGGATCGTGATGATGTGCTCATTAACCGGATGAGGGATTCGCAGGTGATGGAGGAGAAGCGAAGAGGAAGAGGACCCGGTGTAAGTGGTGACCAATATGGTCGTGCGTATGATGCGCCAGGTGATTTAAGAAGCTTGGGGGTCGAGATGGACCCGGGTGTTCGTGAGAGGCCGTTGGTGAAGTGTGCGACAGGTCTGGTGTGCGAAAAAGGAGGTGTGCGAGAAAGTCCGATTCTGGGGTGTGTGAGGAAAAAGTGCGTGCCAAGGAGTGAGGGTGCTGGCGAGAGTGAGTCGGTCGTAGCGCGTGTGCGAGGGAGCACATGGAAGCGCGGTGTGGTAAGTGTTACAGAGGGTGTGACGGGAGAGTGTGCGCAAGAGTGTGCGCGAGAAAGGTGTGTGACGGACAGGTGCATGGGGAAAGAGTGCGCTGTCGGGAGTAAGGGTGAGTGCGCTGTCAAGTGTGGAGGTGAGAGTAGTAAGAGTGACACGGAGCGTGAGTTGGTTGTGACAGGTGAGAAAGGAAGCACACCTGGAATGGTAGAGCGTGTGTGGGAATGCACACTTGAATTGGTCGTGAGGCACGTGGTTGGGTGTGCGAGTGAGGGCACACCTGTGATTGTCACAGAGGAGGTGACCGAGGAGGGGGCGCAAAGAGGTGTGTTGGTGAGGTGTGCGACCAACGAATGTGTGCCAAAGTGTTCGGTGGTCAGGTGTGTGACCAAGGCTGGGAGTGGAATGAGTGTACCGAGGTGTGTAAGAAAAGGTACGACGAGGAGCATGGAAACGGCTGCATGTATGAGCAAGAAAGGGGTAGCGTATGCTTGTAAGCATCCAGGTGAGGCATCGACGGTAACCGGGTTAGAGGTTAGAACGACTTATAGCCGACTCGGGCCCTCGGTGCGCGTCGGGCAGCTCCGCGTGCCGCGAGGACCAGCGGGGATCCGAACCACGGCGGTTTCGAAAGAACCGCCGTACGCGATCCACGCTGTGCCTCGCTTGGAACGGCCGCGTCCGGGCTCCACTAGGCGGAGCGGGCAGCCCAATAGGAAAGGTCGTCATGGCGACCACTTTCTATTGAGACGTGCCGGCAGGTCGAGATCGGGACATTGGATGGCTCCACGCCGAGGTGGTGCGTGGGATCTCGGCCCGGGTAAGCCCCCGTCCCTGCCACGAATGCGGGACGTATCCAGCCGCTGGCACAAAACAACCTGTATTCATTGCTCGGCTGTACGAAGCCGAGCTTTAGAAGGGAATTGGCGCACCGAGAGGATGTAATAAGTAGACGGGTGATGAGGTTAGTGTTTTGGACCCAAAATTAGAAAAAAAACAAAATTTGATGATTGGCAAAGGATTGGCAGTAATGATTGGCAGATGATGGGTAGTGATTGGCAAATTTTTGATTTGTTGAAATTTGATGTGCAAAATTGGTAGTGAGCGATGTGCCCGGTGGGTAAGGGTGGCATCCCTGCCACCCTTCCCATGCGGTGGGGCAAATGCGCAATATATTATGGGGTGTATGGCAGTGAAAACTAGCCCGGGTGGGTTAGGATATTGATAGGGCCCTAGAAGATGACATTAGGTGACGTTAAGGTTAGTTAGTGACACTGATACCTGTAGTGGGGACGCAGGTAGATGAGTGTGGATTATAATGACGAGGGAGCGCAATAGTTTAAAGGGACGACTGGGAAGCGCAAGTTTCAGAGGGGAGTAGTTAGATGAGATGATGCTGTGTTGAGAATTGAACAGGTGTGATTGCACAGGTGTGCAACTGGACAGGTGTGTGGAGCAGTGTATGAGTAGTGAGTGTTGTGGATCAGCGCGAATGCGCTTTGGGGAGAGAAGGGTGCAGGTGGCACCAGGTGTGAGAGCACAGGTGTGCAAGTACAGGTGTGTGGAATATATGGAGCAGAGAATGAGTGGTGTGGAGAGAGTTGGAGTAAGTGGTACGGAGTGGAGTGGATGGTGCGAAGGTGTGAATGGGGGAAGAGTGGACCCCCATCACGGATACCCGGGGCGGGTAGTGTAAGTGTTAGGTAGAGGGTATAGGTAAATTGTGGTTGGATATTGGCATTTGTGGTGCGGTTGCAGAATGGTATTGTGGATGGGTGCATTGGTGTTGTGGAAATGGCTGGGCGTGTAGCCTGTTAGTGTGTGTAGTTGGTTTGGGCACTCCACCACTGTGAGGATGTCGGCCAGGTGAGGCCGCAGGTGGGCTCTGGGAGCCGTTAGTGTCAGTGGGTGCCTGAGGATCCCGGGTGTGGATCGGGCAGCCCGTGCCACAGAGGGCACTGAGGGGGTGAGAGTGCGAGAGGGCCTTCCCCCGTTAGTTAGGTTAGGGTGAGGAGCAGGTAAGCTCGGGTGGCAACTACAGTGGTGGAGGTGTGCAGGTGGGTAGACCTGCTGGGAGAGCTACACGTCACAGCCCAGAAATTGTGCGAGAGCACCGAGTGTTGAATCGGGGGAGTGAGACCCCAAATTGAGAGGCACCACAGTTTGGGCAATGGGAATTGGTTTTTAGAACCCATAGTGTAAGTTGGCCAATGGATTGGCAGGGAAAGACCCCGGGTAATGTAAAGTTGTTAAAGTCATTTAGGAAATAGTTAGGATTGATGAACCTGTCGCACCATACGCAGCCACTTACCCGTGATGATGATGACTCCACACCGTGTTTTCTTTGTTCTGTGTTGCAGGAAATGAGAATTGCTGTTGGATTTGTGAGACGCATCACGACGTGGATGAGACATTGGGGTGATTCCATCTCTCCCTCCTTAGGAGGGACTGATGATGAATTGGTGATGGCCAATTTTGATGTTGAGTTGGAGATGGCAAATTTTGATGAGAGTTGGAAATGGCAAATTTGATTGGTTAGGAGGGAGAGAAGACGAATTTGGTTTATGGGAGGAACGGGGAAGACAGTAGGGACGTTTGTTGATGTGTAAAGTAGATGTTTATGGGTAGTGTTGTGTTTTGTGGATACAGTAAGGGGTAAGGGAGGGGCAATGTAGGTTACCTGGTGGGGGGGGGGGGGCGTACGGTAGGAACGTGCCTGTCTCACCTGGTTCCCATGTGCCCCCAGTGTGCATTACCTTGTATTGCGTGCACTTTTGCGCCCTTACCACCTAACTCACTTGTCTTCTTCTTTTGTCTCCCACCTCCGAGGATCTGGCGGTGGGGCAGAGAGAGAGGAGAGAGAGGTGCTGGCTCCGCAGTTGTGGGCCTGTACTTTCGCTGCTTGCTGCCGGGATCGATACACCATATGGACCGCAATTTTTGTGGCCGCCCACCATGGACCGCAGTCTTTTGCGGGCAAGCACCACCCGTTGATGGACCTCTGGGTCAACGTGGCACCTATGCCATAGAGGTGAACCACTATAGTTGGCCCCCCTGACGGCCACCATTTAGAAATGGACGCGGTTGGCGCCTTTCTTTATTTTTGAAAGAAGCCAGAAGGCCAAGTGCACTTCAGGAAGGCAAGACCAGCGGCAGAACATCGGCCGGCTGCGACACCACCGGTGACTATGGACACTTTATTGGTGCACCGGATGGTGCTGACTGTACATGATGGGGTGGTGCTTTTGGTGCTTGGATGGGGTGCTCTGCACATTATTAAAGGCCGTAGGGCCACAGGGCACTCGTGGGTTGGTGTATCGATGCTGGCATGCGTGCTCTCTCTCTATGCATAACATCTGCATGTGTTCCTCCAAAAACAGGTCCTGGATCGTAGTGTAAATATCAGTGTAGTCTTGTATAAATGATGCTCCCTACCGGCTGTATGTTTAGTTTGAGGATTCTTTCCGCGATTCGGTTATCCTGTGGGTGTGTTTCTGTGAGGAGAAGGGTGCAACGTCGCAGGGGGACATATTTACTCATTTGTGAACATCTGTAAAACTGTCGCACTCAGGGTTGAGTTAATAGTAGAGGGAACTACATCTGAGTGCCACACTAACGTAGGTAAAAATTTATCGGGTCGGGACGCCCCGAGGTAGAGAAGGGTGCAATGTTGCGGATATGGGATTTGGCCTCCATCCATATCCGCTTGTAAATATTCCCCTATTTCCCCAATACTCCCCAACTATCCCCAATCCCCCATTCCCTAGTCCCATTGTCTGTAAACAACACTCTGTAGCCCCGACCTTCCCCTTTTCCCCCCATTAAATGTCGTGCCCAGGTCCACCGCATCTCACGTAGACAACTATAGGACATCTTGCTAGTTATTCTTAGTCTATGTCAGTTAAGGACTCGTTTCCATTAATTCTGACTCTTCGTTGCACCAGAATGTGATTGTATGGCACCATTAGTAAGTTTAGGACCTCCCAATACCTCCCCGCATCTCTTCCTCATGGAACAACAACACCAACAACAACAACAACAGCGGCGGCGGCGCCGCGGGGAGTGTGCGTCCTCACTCCGGCTTGGTTAGCCGCCATTGAACATGTGCTCCGACGGGGTTACCACGCAGGGGCTCACTGTCAGCTCCTCGTCAAGGGCGGAGCCCGGTAACCCCCCGCACCCAATAAGAAGCGGCGGACCGATTCCATCTGGGGCGGAGCTAACGAGCCGAGGGCGTGTCACTCCCCGCTGGGCATGCGCAGGAAGACGGAGGTGACGTCAGATGCGCCTCAGCTACGGAGAAGAAAGGACGCCACCTCCTAGCGCTGAGAAATACCTCCCGGCATCTCGGGACCGGACCGGGTCGATTCTGCCCCTGAGCCAAGGTGCACCTTGAGCTATCGACTGCCTGCCCTTCCTTGCCATCAATCCCTGTGTGAGTCAGTCTTGTCCCGTTTGTCTGTGGTCTGTCGGGAATAAGATAAGACTGTGTCTAAGTGCCCATCTTGCTGTGCTTTACCTCTTGCCGTGTAATCTAACCGTTCTGCATAACCAATATTATATCCTCCTCCGGAGGTCTTGAGAACTGTACCCCTTGTGTCGTTGCCTTAATCCCAGCCGTTGTGTCCTTTCCTTCATTGATTTAGCATAGCGTGATTCGGCCAACGTTCGAGTGTAATCGGGTAAACTGTGCGAACACGGCGGCCATTCAGCTCGGTCAAGCAACATCTAAGTCGTGTCCGTAACAATATATATATACAGTCACTTGAAAAAGTAAGTACACCCCATGGAAAGTTTTGACTTTTTCAACATATTTCAACATATAGCTATTTGATCTTCATTTCAACAATATTGATAGATAAAGGTGATATAATATAACAAATATCATGAAACATTTACATTTTGTAGTCCATTGTATAATTTAAATAAACATAAATGCAAATTTCGCATGTGGAAAAAGTAAGTACACCCTTGGCTCTAATAGGTGGTATTGCCCCCTTTGGCAGAAACAACCTCAAGTATGCGTTTCTTATAACTGTCTACCAGTCTCTGACTTCGACTGGGAGAAATTTTTGCCCACTCCTCCATGCAGAATTCTTTCAGCTGTGCGATGTTTGAGGGGTTTCTTGCATGCACAGCTCGTTTCAAATCCCCCCACAACATCTCGATGGGATTTAGATCCGGGCTTTGACTTGGCCATTCCAGAACCCTCCATTTCTTTCTTTTCAGCCATTCCTTGGTGGATTTACTGGTATGTTTAGGGTCATTGTCATGTTGCAAGGTCCACCCTCGGTTGAGCTTCAACTTTCCAACAGATGGCATCACATTATTCTCAAGCACCCTCTGGTACAATGAAGAATTCATATTGTAAGGGCATTTTATGAGATATTTCACAAATCTGTTAACTAAATTGTTACCAAAAAATTTCTTCACCAATATGTTGTAAAGGTGTGTAATAACATGTGTTAAAATGTTGAAGTTCAACTCCCGTGGGAAACCCAGAAAAAAAGCTGTTGAATTCGGGTACCGAAAAATATTTTCGAGAATTTTTATTTTTTTTAATCGGCCCTTAAGTAACTTATGAGGGGTCAAATAAGGGTTTTTCATGATTCTGAGTTGATTAACATTTATATTTTCACTTTTACATTTACACACAAAGTAGCTTTTATTTCACATACATATATAATACTCAAGAGTTATTTCTCATTCACAATGTCAGAAGTTTCAACAGTCATTGTCTATGTCTTCTTCAGACTCAACAACATCATGACTGCAGTTTCTGCATATAATGCCATTACAGACTCCACAGGCCGAGATGCACGTGACCCCATTCTTCTTGCAGCTGCATCGCCGGTTGCTGCAATCTCCATGACAATTACAGCTCGTGAACTGCAATAGCTCCTCAGGAGCCGTGGGGTCCAGTGTTGGAACTGGCTCATACCCATGCACACCTATTGTCCATCCATAGTCACTGGGGTTCAGAGACATGCTCTGTAGAAGGATCCAGTCCCGGGTCTGCAGGTAGGCACGGAGTGAATGTTGTGCAGCTGCACCCTCTGTTGGAGGTAGAGTCTCTGGTTTGATCACTCCTGCCGCTGCCTTCCTTGAGAACATGTTGTACCGAATTTCACCCAATGTAGTATCTCGTCCATGGTAAATGTTGTCCAGAAACGTTGCTCTTGGGGTCCAGTTGGACATATCCGGTCGAATCTGGAGATTACAGCAGGAATTCTTGGTACGCCGGATGTGGTCGTGATCTTTTGTGATCTGCTGTAGCCATCAAAGACCACAATGATCTTCTGGACGCAGCGGCCCAGATACTGCACGTAGCTCAGGTAACTGTTGGCGATCTCCTGCCAGGTCTGACGTTGTTCCCACTTCACCATGTAGACAAGCCATCCGCCATCAATTACGAGGGTGCAGCAGGGTTGGTTAGTCAAGTCAAGTGGATCAGTTAACGCCTTCAGGCTTGTATTTGAAAAGTCTGCCTTGTTTGCCTTGTTCATCTTCTGATCTTTGTTGCTGAACAGGGACAATGGGAAGGGAGTCAGCTCATACTGTAAGCTTGTCTCAACTGTCATATCTCGCTGGGCGAAAATGATCAGTCGGTTGAACAACTTTAGTGAGTAAAGGTGAATCTTTTTCTCGTTGACCAAGGGAAATTTTCTTAGTGATGACAGGGCTTTTATCTTTGACTTGACATCCATGGTCGACGTCACTGACTGTCCATCCAGCTTGATCTGCATCTCCATCCCAACTTCAGCTGCTCTCTCAGCATTGACTGCGTCATCTCCAGTGCTTGTGAATCCTGTTGAGAAAGACACGAGCAACTCCTTGTCTCTATCGTTGTCGAATGGCTTGATCTCCTCAAACCATTTTAGGACAAGTTCAACTGCCTCTGCATCTCGCTTCATCTGTGTCTTGGCAAGGTCTCTGTGGACTGGAACATGTTTACTGACGTCCTCCTCCATCCGCCGGTTGACATCAGACAGGTGACTGAGGGTGAGCACCCAGCATTTGTGGCCAGAAAAACTGTTTCTCATTCTTCCTCTGCTCAGTCCACCTTGTGACTTGGCTGCCTTCATTAATGTCTGCTCAATGCAAATGTCACACCATGTGCCGGACCACTCATGACTTGAGTAACGGACAACGTGGTTCCCGTGGGCAGTGAGACGTTCTAAGGTGTCTTTGTAAGCAGGCAAAGTTTCTAGTTCCTTCATGAGTTGACAGTACAGCCGTGCGCCCTTGGCATACTGATGATGGCCTGCAGCGGCAAAGATGTGAAGCATCTTGGTAACAATGCAGGACAGATGCCCATTGTGGTCTGCAAGTCGCTCGGTTCTGATAAAGACCTTGATCACATCTACCATGTGGTGGTACTCCACCCAGAGTGCAGGTGTTCTTCCTCCTTTTGCGAGTCGTTTGAAGGTTTCTTCAAACCTTTGCTCAAACACTGGCACTACTGGGTCTGAGTGTCTGGCTCCCATCTTCCACAAAGACACTTAAATTTATTTTAGTACTTATTTCGTATTTTAGTACAAAGACACACTTATTTTTCCACAAAGGAGTGTCTGTGGTGAAATATAAATGTTAACAATCAACTCAGAATCATGAAAAACCCTTATTTGACCCCTCATAAGTTACTTAAGGGCCGATTAAAAAAAATAAAAATTCTCGAAAATAATTTTTCGGTACCCGAATTCAACAGCTTTTTTTCTGGGTTTCCCACGGGAGTTGACCTTCAACATTTTAACACATGTTATTACACACCTTTACAAACATATTGGTGAAGAAATTTTTTGGTAACAATTTAGTTAACAGATTTTCATATGTTTCCCTTACTAATAGTGGATTCTATGATTGTGAGCTGCCCAGGCCCTGATGCAGCATAGCTGCCCCAAACCATAATATTTCCACCACCATGCTTTACAGTTGGTATCAGGTTCTTGTGGTCAAATGCTGTCTTTGGTTTTCATGAAACATGTCTTCTGGTACTGTGGCCAAATAGCTCCACCTTTGACTCATCTGTCCAGAGCACATTGTTCCAGAAGTGCTGGGCTTTGCCTCGGCGTTCATTGGCAAACTTTAGTCTTGCCCTGATGTTCTTTCTGGACAGCAAAGGTTTCCTCCTGGCACACCTTCCATGTAGATCAGATTTGTGCAGCCTCTTTCTAATGGTAGACTCGTGCACTTTGACATCAACAATGGCAAGAGCTACCTGTAGGTCCGTGATGACATTCTGGGGTTCTTAGAGACTTCTTTCAGCATCTTGCGGTCTGCTCTCGGGCCTTAACTTGCTGGGGGCGGCCTGGCCTCAACAAGTTGGCAGTTGTTTGGAATCTTCTCCACTTGTAGATGATCTTCCGGACAGTCGAATGATTGATTTCAAATTGTTTGCAGATCTTTTTAAATCCCTTCCCAGACTCGTAGGCATCTATAACCTTCTTTCTGAAGGCCTCAGAGAGCTCTTTTGATCTAGGCATGGTGACGCCGCACACTTCAACAACAAAGAGCAAACCAAACTATATGTCTGAGGTTTAAATAAGATGGGTTCCTCCAAGATCCTCTCTGACGATGTTCTAATCATTTGCACCTGAGCTGGTGCACCTGATTCTAATTTTAGGTATTTGAAGTCGTGATAAATGTAAGGGTGTACTTACTTTTTCCACATGCGAAATTTGAATTTATGTTTATTTAAATTATACAATGAACTACAAAATGTAAATGTTTCATGATATTTGTTATATTATATTGTAGCGGTTCCCGCTGAATGTACACAATCGCCTTGCACCTGCCAGGACGCGGCCAGGGCGCGATCGCCACGCCGGGCTCGTCCGGACGGGCCCAGACGCGCCTCTCCTGGGCATGCCCGGACTCGCTGTTCCCGGGCACGCCCGAACCTCCCGGGCATGCCCACTCTCGCCTTTCCAGGGCTCGCCCAGAGCGCTCGGGCACGCCCAGCCTCGACTTGCCAGGCCGCGTCCAGGATGCCCGAGCATGTCCAGACTCGCCTTTCCAGGACTCGCCCTTGACACCCGGGCATGCCCGGTCTCGGTTTTCCCGGGCAAACGCCCCGGCATAAATGTGTATATATATTGCTGCCCGATAAACGGGCTTGTGAGAATACCTGAGCTGTTTTGTTTCAATAAAGCAACTCGGACGAATTCCGTCTTTGGTCGCGTCAATTCTTTCGACTCGCGTTGGAGCGCAGCTCCTTCACTGGTGACCTACCGACATGGACACGGCAGTGACTCTTAAACTGCCTACCTTCTGGGAGGCTCACGTGGCTGTTTGGTTCGCACAGGCGGACTCCCAGTTTGCCCTGCGAGGCATCACCGTGGACGACACCCGCTTCCACCATGTCGTGGCAGCGCTCGGTTCCGCCACCGCGGCCCACTCCCTGAGCCTCCTCGAGCACCCGCCGACTGCTGACAAGTATGACGCGCTGAAGACGCTCCTCCTCGATGCTTTCGCCCTCTCACCGGTGGCACGCGGACGGCGCCTGCTCGACCTGCCCGAGCTCGGTGACAGGCGCCCGTCCGAGCACATGGACTATATGCTCTCGTTGCTCGGTGAGCACTCTCCGGATTTTCTGTTCCGCGAGCTGTTCCTTCGCCAGCTGCCTCACCCGGTACGCCTCGCCCTGGCTGGCATGTCGATCACCGATCCCCGCGCCCTCGCCAGGGAAGCCGATAAGATCTGCTCGGCGGGCCAACACATCGGCGCAGCTACCTGGAGCCTGCCGCCGTCAGAGGCGACGCCCACGACGCCCGAGCGCCCTGCGCGGTTGGAGGCCGAACTGCCGGTGCAACTGGCGGCCGCCACACCGCGCCGACCGCTTCCGACACGACGGCCGGGGCCTCCACCTGACCAGGCGTGGTGTTATTACCACGCCAGGTTCAGACACAAGGCTCGGACGTGCCGACCCCCGTGCACTTTCGGCAAGTCGGGAAACGGCCGGGCCGGCGTTCATTCCAAGCCATGAGCGCCGGCCACTCGGGCAACTTGCTTTTTATTCGGGACAAAGTGTCCGGGCGGCGTTTCCTTTGTGACACCGGCGCCCAACTGAGCGTCATACCTGCCTCCGAGCAGGACAGGCGGGACGCCGTTTGCGGCCCCTCTTTGGTCACTGCTAATGGCTCGGCCATACGCACTTTCGGCCCGCGCGACGTCACCCTCTGCTTCAGCAGCCAGCGCTTTCAGTGGACCTTTGTGACCGCCTGCTTTGCTGGGCGCTGACTTCCTCTGCGCGCACGGGCTGCTAGTCGACGTCAAACGACGTTGCCTTGTCAACGCCGAGACCTTCAGCTCCCTGGCGTGCATGATGAGCAGCTCCGCGCCGACCGAACTGGCGTGCGCCCTCCCGACGGCGAACGAGTTCGCTCGCCTGCTCGCGGAATTCCCGGCCCTCACGCGGCCGACGTTTTCGGCCGTCGCAGTGCGGCATGGGATCGAGCACCACATACCCACTACGGGCCCGCCGGTCTACGCCAGGGCCCGCCGCCTCGACCCGGCCAAGCTCGCCGTGGCAAAGGCCTAGTTCGACGCGTTGGAGCACCTCGGCATCGTGCGGCACTCCAATAGCGCGTGGGCCTCACCACTGCACATTGTGCCAAAGCCGGGGGGCGGATGGCGCCCGTGTGGTGACTACCGCCGCCTCAACGATGCTACCACCCCCGACAGGTACCCGATCCCGCACATCCAGGACTTTTCCACCCGTTTGGCGGGACGGGTCATATTTTCCAAAATTGACCTGATACGGGGATACCACCAGGTACCTGTCCGGGCGGCCGACGTCCTGAAGACGGCTGTCATCACGCCGTTCGGCCTGTTCGAATTTTTGAGGATGCCGTTTGGCCTCAAGAACGCGGCCCAGGCATTCCAGCGCTTAATGGACGGCGTGCTGTGCGACCTGCCATTTCTTTTCGTCTATCTGGACGACATCCTCGTCGCCAGCACGTCCCGCGCCGAGCACCTCCTCCACCTCCGAACACTGTTCGGTCGCCTCAGCGAGCACGGCTTAATTGTCAACCCGGCCAAATGCTACTTCGGCACGACGACCGTTGACTTTTTGGGCCACCGCATCACCAAGACCGGGGCCATGCCACTGCCGACCCAGGTCGAGGCCATCACCACGTTCCCGCGTCCCCGTTCCATCAAGGCCCTACAAGAGTTCCTCGGCATGGTGAATTTTTATCACCGATTCGTGCCCCGCGCTGCTCAGCTCATGCGGCCCCTTTACGAGGCCCTCCGGGGCAAGCCGGCCAAGCATGACATCGTTTGGTCCGTGGCCATGGACGCGGCCTTCGCGAGCGCAAAACGGGGCCTCGCCGACGCAACGCTGCTGGCTCACCCGGTGCTCAACGCGCCCATCGCCCTCAATACGGACGCCTCCAAATACGCGGTGGGTGCCGTCCATGAACAATGGGTGGACGGGGTTTGGCAGCCACTCACTTTTTTCAGCCGGCAACTCCGGCCGAACGAGTTAAAATACAGCACGTTCGACCGCGAGCTGCTCGGTCTATTCCTGGCCATTCGCCATTTCCGACACCTCCTGGAGGGCCGCCCGTTCATGGCTTTCGTCGACCACAAGCCGTTGGTCTACGCAATGGTCAAAGTCACGGAGCCGTGGTCGGCCCGCCAGCAGCGCCACCTCTCCGCCGTGTCGGAATTCACCACGGACATCCGGCACGTCGCCGGCAAAGACAACGCCGTGGCCGACTGTCTTTCTCGGGCCAGTGCGAACGCGGCCCACCTCGGCGTGGACTTCGCGCTCATGGCGGCCGACCAGACCACCGACACCTCGGTGTAGGCCCTCCGGGCGGCGGACACGGGCCTCCGCCTGGCCGACATCCCCTTCGTGGGCACTGTCCTGCTCTGCGACGTCTCCCAGGGCCAGCCTCGCCCCATCGTGCCCGTTTCCTGGCAGCGCCGCATCTTCGCCTCCATCCATGGCCTTTCTCACCCGGGCCGGAAAGCTTCTCAGAAGCTGGTGTCGGTGCGTTTCGTTTGGCACGGCCTTCGACGGAACGTCCGCGACTGGGCCAACGCCTGCATGGCCTGCCAGCGGGCCAAGGTCCACCGCCACACCCAGGCCCCGCTAGCACCTTTCACCGTGCCTGCACGGCGTTTCGACCACGTCCACGTGGACCTGGTGGGTCCCCTGCCCCCATCCCGGGGGTTCACCCACCTGCTCACCATGGTGGACAGGACCACCAGGTGGCCGGAGGCCGTGCCCCTCACCTCCACCACCAGCGCCGACGTGGCGCAGGCGTTCATCGCCACCTGGGTCGCGCGCTTCGGCGCACCGGCGGACATCTCGTCCGACCGCGGCCCACAGTTCACGTCCGAACTTTGGGGCGTGGTCGCCCACTCGTTGGGGGTCACGCTGCACCACACCACGGCCTACCACCCCCAAGCCAACGGGTTGTGCGAGCGGTTTCACCGCTCCATGAAGGCCGCACTCATGGCCGGCCTTCAGGACGACGGTTGGACCGACCGGCTGCCGTGGGTCCTTTTGGGCCTCCGCACGGCCCCCAAGGAGGACCTCCGGGCGTCCGCCACCGAGCTCATCTCGGCCAGCCGCTCCGCGTCCCGGGCGAGTTCGTGCCCGACGCTACCAGTCCCTGGTCCGCCGCACACCAGCGCTCGGACCTCCAGGAGGCCGCCCGACGATTTGCCCCCGTGCCAACGTCCCGCCACGGTGGCCCCCAGTCCTACGTCCCCCCGGCGCTTCGCACAGCGGAGTACGTCTTTGTGCATCATGACGCACACCGGGGGCCACTCCGGCCGCCGTACGACGGGCCCTTCCGGGACCTGCGACGGGGCGACAAGTCCTTCGTCGTCGACGTCGGTGGCCGTCGGACCGGATCTCTGTGGACCGCCTCAAACCGGCGCACGTGGACGTCGAACCGACCACCACGGTTGGCCCTTCCTCCGCAGCCAGGCCGCCCCCCGTCCACAGTTCCCCCCGCTCGACCACCCACCACCAGATCGGACCCCCCCCCCCCACGACCCTCCAGGGGTCGCTTCGGCCGGGTCATCCGGACCCCCCTTAAATTGACCCTGCCGGTGCAGGTCGATTCTGGAGGGGCGTGTGTAGCGGTTCCCGCTGAATGTACACAATCGCCTTGCACCTGCCAGGACGCGGCCAGGGCGCGATCGCCACGCCGGGCTCGTCCGGACGGGCCCAGACGCGCCTCTCCTGGGCATGCCCGGACTCGCTGTTCCCGGGCACGACCGAACCTCCCGGGCACGCCCGGTCTCGTCTTTTCCGCGCATGCCCGCTCTCGCCTTTCCAGGGCTCGCCCAGAGCGCTCGGGCACGCCCAGCCTCGACTTGCCAGGCCGCGTCCAGGACGCCCGGGCATGTCCAGACTCGCCTTTCCAGGACTCGCCCTTGACACCCGGGCATGCCCGGTCTCGGTTTTCCCGGGCAAACGCCCCGGCATAAATGTGTATATATATTGCTGCCCGATAAACGGGCTTGTGAGAATACCTGAGCTGTTTTGTTTCAATAAAGCAACTCGGACGAATTCCGTCTTTCGTCGCGTCAATTCTTTCGACTCGCGTTGGAGCGCAGCTCCTTCACTATCACCTTTATCTATCAATATTGTTGAAATGAAGATCAAATAGCTGTATGTTGAAATATGTTGAAAAAGTCAAAACTTTCCATGGGGTGTACTTACTTTTTCACGTGGCTGTATATATATATATATATACAGACTTGGCATTTAATATGGAATATATTTTTTTTCTTGACGGGTTTACTTTCTTAACTCAGTATATCAATCTGGTGAGTTTCTATTACACTTTGGTGATTTATTTGTTAAAAGAACCATGTCACTGATTGTCTGTCACAGCAAGAAGTCAACAACAGGATTATATCACAGGTGGCGTGGCAAAATGTACGGACAGGTGCATTTGATGATTGGCTTAACAGTCGGGTATACATGGGTTGTTGCGTTCTGTTTTAGTGGAAAACAACTGCTGCACGTCTCCAAAAGTTATTGCCGCTTCCTCTGGAGATGGTCCGTCAACTCGACAATGCTGTTTGTCATGGAGTGGTGGCATTACGAAATTACGGCATGAAACAGCGTGCTATTGCTCGGCAGTATGGCATCACTCAAGGTCAGATGAAAAAGATCCTGAAACGAAATGCTCAGAGGGGTGTCCCTACTCCAATACCGAGGCCAGGACATCCCCACAGAACCACAAGGAGGGATGATCGCCAGCTGCACCGGTTAGTCCGCAATGGCCGTACCAATTCAGCTAATCGGCTTAGGGCTGTGTGGCAGCAACTGACA
Organism: Myxine glutinosa; assembly: GCF_964187855.1. Lineage (NCBI taxonomy): Eukaryota > Metazoa > Chordata > Myxini > Myxiniformes > Myxinidae > Myxine > Myxine glutinosa. The sequence goes on along the minus strand of NC_136273.1, from coordinate 42,807,376 downwards.
AATGTGCCTGTATCCAGAAGGCTAGTCAACCAACGACTGGTTCAAGCAGGCTATCGTGCCAGGCGTCCCCCGAGAAAGCCACGTCTGACCAGACAACACCACCAGCGCCGATTGCAGTGGGCCAGAGAGCACCGTCAATGGCAGCCAGGACACTGGAATCACGTGATCTTCAGTGACGAGTCTAGATTTCTGGTCTATCGTCAAGATGGCCACGTCCGAGTGCACAGACAAGTGCATGAAGCCTACAACAAAGATTGTATAGTGCCAAGAGTCCAGGCTGGAGGTGGTGGGGTGACCGTTTGGGCTGCTTTTCATGCAGGGGGCAAAACTGACCTGGTTGTTCTGAATGGAAACCTGAACCAGTTCAAGTACAGGGCCATTCTGGAAGAAACATTGCTTCCATTTGCTCGTGCAGCCTTTCGAGGAAACTTTGTCTTCCAAGATGACAATGCACGGCCTCATCGTGCTCGCATGATCCAACACTTTCTTGCTGACCGTGGTGTAGAGCATGTGGAGTGGCCTGCCATGTCCCCAGATATGAATCCGATAGAGAACTTGTGGGCAGAATTAACGCGTCAAATCGACCACTTGGACCAGCAGCCGACCTCTGCGCGTGTATTGCAGCAGGCTATTGTCACTGCATGGCAAGCAATTCCTGTCCAAACCTTGGCAAATCTCGTGAACAGCATGCCTCAACATGTACGTGCTCTCCTGAATGCTCGTGGGGGTTACACGAAGTACTGAACTGTAATTTTACTGTCCGTAATCCCAGTCGTAATTTAACTTTTGTTTTTGTTAAAAAAATTTTGGCTAATGTGCAAAATAAAGAGATACTTCTGGAAAACGTACAGAAGTTTAATACAGTACTGTCCATGAATTGATTTCGATATCAGTTTACATCACTTTCAAGGATCAATTTATTTGTTTCGAAATGTCAAATGTGGTTTTTGTTTCTTATAAAGGTCACATTAACAAAAATCTAGAATAATTTCAACATAATTCCAATGAACTTTTGGTTCTAAGACATCTTGAAAGGTAAGTTCACCCCCACAAAAAAATATTCCATATTAAATGCCAAGTCTATATATATATATATATATATATATATATATATATATATATATATATATATATATATATATATATATATATGCATATATATATATATATATATATATGTATATATACATATATATATATGTATATATACATGTATATACATATATATATACATGTATATACATATATATATATATATATATATATATATATATATATATATATATATATATATATATATATATATATATATACATACATACATATATATATATACATATTGTTGCGAATATGGAATTTGGCCTCCATATCCGCTTGTAAATATTCCCCTATTTTCCCCAATACTCCCCAACTATCCCCAATCCCCCATTCCCTAGTCCCATTGTCTGTAAACAACAATCAGTAGAGCCGACCTTCCCCTTATTCCCCCATTAAATGTCGTGCCCAGGTCCACCGCACCACACGTAGACAACTTTCGGACATCTTGCTAGTTATTCTTAGTCTATGTCAGTTAAGGCCTCGTTTCCATTAATTATGACTCTTCGTTGCACCAGAATGTGATTATATGGCATCAGTAGTGAGTTTAGGACCTTTTCCATACCTCCTTCCATCTTCTTCCCCAACCAACTATGGCTGCAGCAACGGAGGGGATGGGGGCGGCGCGGCGGCGCGGGGGAGGATGCGTCCTCACACCGGCTCGATTAGCGCCATTGACCACGCGCTCCACGGGGTTACCACGGAGGGGCTGGCTGTCAGCTCCTCCTCAAGGGCGGAGCCTGGTAACCCCCCGCACCCAATCAGAAGGGCGGACCGATTCCATCAGGGGCGGCGCTGGCGAGCCGAGGGCGTGTCACTCCCCGCCGGATATACGTGGCGACTGACCGGAAGTGAAAAGAGATGCGCCCCCAGCTGGAGAAAGAGGTACCTGCGAGCGCTGAGTCAGATGCGCCCCCAGCTGAAGAGAAAGAAGGACCTGCGAGCGCTGAAAGAGATGCGCCCCCAGCTGGAGAAAGAGGTACCTGCGAGCGCTGAGTCAGATGCGCCCCGCCTGAGAAAGAACGTTGCCTGCGATCGCTGAGAGGCGCCCCGCCTGTGAAAGAACGTTACCTCCGAGCGCTGTGACCTCCCCGCATCTTTGGACCGGACCGAACCGTGTTGATTCTGCCCCGAGCCCAGGTGCACCTGGAGCCACCGATACCTGCCTTTCCCTGCCATCAACCCCCGTGTGAGTCAGCCGTTGTCCCGTTTATCTGTCGTCTGTCCGGGGTCAATATAAGAGTGTGTCTAAGTGCCTGTCTTCCTGTGATATACCTCTAGCCCCTGTAATCTAACCTTTCCGTACGAATATACTTGAGAATCGAAACATTGGTGTCTGTCATTATAATCCAGCCGTGTGTCTTCTTTTTCCTTATTGAGCCAGCGTGGCGCGGCTTCGTCAACGTTCGAGTACAATCGGGTAATTTGTGCGGACACGACGGCCATTCCGCTCGGCCCACCTTAACATCAAAGTCGTGTCTGTAACAATTGGTGTCAGGAGTGGGATTCGGACCCGGGACTAAATTAGTTAGGCCCAAATTTTGGGAGGGAAAATCGAGCCGGAGCGCGTACGGCGCTCGACCGAATCGATTCGGAGCGCGGTCCCGCGGTTACTGCGCTCGCCGAAATTATAACGAAAAAAAAAAAAAAAAATTTGGATTTGTTTTACGAAACTCGAATTTTGCAAGTCGCGCTATGGCGGATCAAGACGGCTGGGGTCCGGTAGGGGAGAGTGAAGCAGGGTCGGTCCAGGACCAAATTGAGACACGTGAGGAGAGCGAAACAGCGAGGGTAGCAAGCACGCAAAATGGCGCCTCGCTGGTCACCGCGCCGGCGACCGTGGCAGCGCCCCCGGTGGATTGGAACTTGTTTTTTTATACAAATGAAGGCCCTTATGGCCCAGAATAATGAAGAAATGGCAAACAGAATGGGGAACCGGATGGATGCTCAGGGTGAGCGATTGGAGGGCCAAATAGGGGTAATGAGGGACGAAGCGAGGGGTACCGGTGAGGGATTAGACAAGAAATTAGAGGGGTTAGACAATGGGATAGAAGGGGTGAAACATGGGTTAATGGGGGTAGAAAACAGAATGGCCGCTCAAGAGAATCAGATAGAGGGAGTGAAACATGGGTTAACGGGGGTAGAAAACAGAATGGCCGCTCAAGAGAATCAAATGGAAGGGATGCAAAAAGGGTTAGAGGGGTTAGAGAACACCATGGAAGGCAAATTGAGGGACATGAGGGACCAAGCGGAAAGGGAAGTTAACCAAATGGGGCAGCAGATAGAGGGGGTCAGAATGGGGGTAGAAGCCAAACTGGATGCTCACAGGGAGGAAATGGAGCAGATGAGGGTGGCATCTGGGCAGGAGATGCAAGTGATGGGAGAGGAGATCAGAAGAGGAGTGAGTGAGGAGGTCGGAGGAGTGCGCGAGGAGGTGAGGCACTGTAAGGAGCACATGGAGAAGGAGGTGAGAAAGGGGACTGTAAAATTACAGGGGGGCATAGAGGTCCTGACGCAGGAGGTGGAGCAGCTAACAGAGGGACAAAAAGAACTAACGGACCAGGTAAAGAGGAACACTGCGGTATTAGGAGGTTTAAAAGCGACACAAAACGACATAAAAAACGACTTGATAGCGACGAAGAGGGAATGTCAGATGGTACGTGAGGGACTGACAACGAGGTTGGACGAGGTGATAGAGGTAATGGAGACGAAGGACCGGCAGGTGAGGACGCACCTGGAAACGGTCAAGGTAGCCTTGGAGGACGAGCTTGAGGAGACGTACCGGGGAATAAAAGAGGTGAAGCACAAATTAGAAGAAGTGGAAGAAGGGATGAGTGAAATTAAGAAGCGACGGAGAGGGGATAAGAAAGAAATAAAAGATGAGATAAAAGAATTGGTCCAAAGTCTGTGTTTGGATCGTGACGATGTGCTCATTAACCGGATGAGGGATTCGCAGGTGATGGAGGAGAAGCGAAGAGGAAGAGGACCCGGTGTAAGTGGTGACCAATATGGTCGTGCGTATGATGCGCCAGGGGATTTAATAAGCTTGGGGGTCGAGATAGACCCGGGTGTTCGTGAGAGGCCGTTGGTGAAGTGTGCGACAGGTCTGGTGTGCGAAAAAGGAGGTGTGCAAGAAAGTCCGACTCTGGGGTGTGTGAGGAAAAAGTGCGTGCCAAGGAGTGAGGGTGCTGGCGAGAGTGAGTCGGTCGTAGCGTGTGTGCGAGGGAGCACATGGAAGCGCGGTGTGGTGAGTGTTACAGAGGGTGTAACGGAAGAGGTTGTGCGAGAAAGGTGTGTGACGGACAGGTGCATGAGGAAAGAGTGCGCTGTCAGAAGTAAGGAAGAGTGTCCACCTGTGGTGAGTGTTACAGAGGGTGTAACGGGAGAGTGTGCGCGAGAAAGGTGTGTGACGGACAGGTGCATGAGGAAAGAGTGCGCTGTCAAGAGTAAGGGTGAGTGCGCTGTCAAGAGTGGAGGTGAGAGTAGTTTGAGTGGCACGGAGCGTGAGTTGGTTGTGACAGGTGAGCGAGGATGTACACCTGGGATGGAAGGATGCACACCTGGAATGGGAGAGCGTGGTTGGGAATGCACGCTGGAATTGGTAGTGAGGCACGTGGTTGGGTGTGCGAATGAGAGCACACCTGTGATTGTCACAGAGGAGGTGACCGAGGAGGGGGTGCGAAGAGGTGTATTGGTGAGGTGTGCTACGAACGAATGTGTGCCAAAGTGTTCGGTGGTCAGGTGTGTGACCAAGGCTGTGAGTGGAATGAGTGTACCTGGGTGTGTAAGGAAAGGTACGAGGAGCATGGGCACGGCTGGATGTGTGAGCAAGGAACGGGCTGCGGGATGTAAGCATGCAGGTGAAGCATCGACGTTAGACGGGGTAGAGTTTAGAACGACTTATAGCCGAGTCAGGCCCTCGGTGCGTGCTGGGCCTCGCTGTGAACGGCCGCGTCCGTGCTCCACCAGGCGGAGCGGGCGGCAGGATAGGAAGGGTCGTCATGGCGACCACTTTTTGTTGAGGCATTCCAGCAGGTCGAGATCGGGACATTGGATGGCTCCACGCCGAGGTGATGCGTGGGATCTCGGCCCGGGTAAGCCCCCGTCCCTGCACCGAGTGCCGGACGCATCCAGCCGCTGGCACAAAACAACCAGCATCCATTGCTTGGCTTTACGAAGCCGGGCTTTGGACAGGAATTGGCGCACCGAGAGGCATTAGTGAGTAGACTGGGTGATGAGGTTAGTGTTTTGGCCCCAAAATTAGAGAAAAACAAAATTTGATGATTGGCAAAGGATTGGCAGAGTGATGATTGGTAATGGTACAGTGATCGGCAGATGATTGGCAAATTTTTAATTTGTTGAAATTTGATGTGCAAAATTGGTAGTGAGAGACCCCCGATGTGGTGGGATGGCAAATCCACCATCCTTCCCATGGTGGGGCAAATGCGCAATAGTTTATGGGGTGTATGGCAGTGAAAACTAGCCCGGGTGGGTTAGGATATGGTGTGTAGGGATCTAGCGAGGATTGACATTAGGTGACGTTAAGTTTAGTTAGTGACTGATACCTGTAGTAGGGACGCAGGTAGATTAGTGTGGATGATAATGACGAGGGAGCGCAATAGTTTAAAGGGACGACTGGGAAGCGCAAGTTTCAGAGGGGAGTAGTTAGCTGAGATGATGCCGTGTGTGTGAGAATTGAACAGGTGTGATTGCACAGGTGTGCAACTGGACAGGTGTGTGGAGCAGTGTATGAGTAGTGAGTGTGTGGATCAGCGCGAATGCGCTTGGGGAGAGAAGGGTGCAGGTGGCACCAGGTGTGAGAGCACAGGTGTGCAAGTACAGGTGTGTGGAGAGAGTTGGAGTAAGTGGTACGGAGTGGTGTGCATGGTGCGAAGGTGTGGATGGGGGAAGTGTGGACCCCTTTCACGAGTACCCGGGGCGGGTAGTGTAAGTGTTAGGTAGAGGGTACAGGTAAATTGTGGTTGGATATTGGCATCTGTGGTGCGGTTGCAGAATGGTGTTGTGGATGGGTGCATTAGTGTTGTGGAAATGGCTGGGCGTGTAGCCTGTTAGTGCGTGTAGTTGGTTGGGCACTCCACCACTGTGAGGATGTCGGCCAGGTGAGGCCGCAGGTGGGCTCTGGGAGCCGGTAGAGTTGTGGATGGGGCCCGAGGATCCGGAGGACGGACCCGGGTAGCCCAGTGCCAGAGAGGGCACCGAGTGGGGAGAGTGCCAGAGGGCCTTCCCCAAGTAGTTAGGTTAGGGCAAGGAGCAGGTAAGCTCGGAGGCAACTGCAGTGGTGGAGGTGTGCAGGTGGGTAGACCCACTGGGAGAGGTACACGCCACAGCCCAGAAATTGTGCGAGGGCACCGGGAGATGAATCGGGGGAGTGAGACCCCAAATTGAAGCGCACCACAGTTTGGCCAATGGGAATTGGTTTTTAGAACCCATAGTGTAAGAGGGCCAATGGTTTGGCCGGAGAAAGACCCCGGGTAGTGTAAAGTTGTTAAAGTCACTTAGGAAATAGTTAGGATTGATGAACCTGTCGCACCATACGCAACCACTTACCTGTGGTGATGATGATGACTCCACACCTGTGTTTTCTTTGTTTTGTTGCAGGAAATGAGATTGCTGTGGATTTGTGAGACGCATCACGACGTGGATGAGACATTGGGGTGATTCCATCTCTCCCTCCCTAGGAGGGACTGATGATGAATTGGTAATGGCAAATTTTGATGTGCAGTTGGAGATGGCAAATTTTGATGAGAGTTGAAAATGGCAAATTTGATTGGTTAGGAGGGAGAGAAGACGAATTTGGTTTATGGGAGGAACGGGGAAGACAGTAGGGATGTTTGTTGATTTGTAAAGTAGATGTTTATGGGTAGTGTTGTGTTTTGTGGATACAGTAAGGGGTAAGGGAGGGGCCATGTAGGTTACCTGGTGGGGGGGGGGGGGGGCGTACGATAGGAACGTACCTGTCTCACCTGGTTCCCATGTGCCCCCAGTGTGCATCACCTTACATTGCGTGCACTTTTGCGCCCTTACCACCTTACTCACTTGTCTGCTTCTTTTGTCTCCCACCTCCGAGGATCTGGCTTTGGGGTAGAGAGAGAGGAGAGAGAGGTGCTGGCTGCGCAGTTGTGGGCCTGCACTTTCGCTGTTTGCTGCCGGGATCGATACACCATATGGACCGCAATGTTTGTGGCCACCCACAATGGACCGCAGTTCGTTTGCGGCCAAGCACCACCCGGGGATGGACCTATGGGTCAACGTGGCACCTATGCCATACAGGTGAACCACTTTTAGTTAACACCAAGTGCACCACAAGAAGAGCAAGAGACACCTGCAGGGTTAGGGGTTGTCGAATTTATTTTTATTCCAATGAACAATGGTGACTGCACCGATTGGTGGTGGGGTGGTGCTTTTGATGCTCGGGAAGGGTGCTCTGCACGTTATTAAAGGCCGTCGGCCACAGAGCACTCGTGGGTTGGTGTATCGATGTTGGCAAGCGCGCTCTCTCTATGCATAACATCTGCATGTGTTCCTCCAAAAACAGGTCCTGGATCGTAGTGTAAATAGCAGCGTAGTCTTGTAAATAATGCTCCCTACCGGCTGTATGTTTAGTTTGAGGATTCTTTCCGGATTCGGTTATCCTGTGGGTGTGTTTCTGTGAGGAGAAGGGTGCAACGTCGCAGGGGGACATATTTACTCATTTGTGAATATCTGTAAAACTGTCGCACTCAGGGTAGAGTTAATAGTAGAGGGAACTACATTGCGTGCCACACTAAAGTAGGTAAAAATTTATCGGGTCGGGACGCCCCGAGGGTAGAGAAGGGTGCAATGTTGCGAATATGGAATTTGGCCTCCATATCCGCTTGTAAATATTCCCCTATTTTCCCCAATACTCCCCAACTATCCCCAATCCCCCATTCCCTAGTCCCATTGTCTGTAAACAACAATCAATAGAGCCGACCTTCCCCTTATTCCCCCATTAAATGTCGTGCCCAGGTCCACCGCACCACACGTAGACAACTTTCGGACATCTTGCTAGTTATTCTTAGTCTATGTCAGTTAAGGCCTCATTTCCATTAATTATGACTCTTCGTTGCACCAGAATGTGATTATATGGCATCAGTAGTGAGTTTAGGACCTTTTCCATACCTCCTTCCATCTTCTTCCCCAACCAACTATGGCTGCAGCAACGGAGGGGATGGGGGCGGCGCGGCGGCGCGGGGGAGGATGCGTCCTCACACCGGCTCGATTAGCGCCATTGACCACGCGCTCCACGGGGTTACCACGGAGGGGCTGGCTGTCAGCTCCTCCTCAAGGGCGGAGCCTGGTAACCCCCCGCACCCAATCAGAAGGGCGGACCGATTCCATCAGGGGCGGCGCTGGCGAGCCGAGGGCGTGTCACTCCCCGCCGGATATACGTGGCGACTGACCGGAAGTGAAGAGAGATGCGCCCCCAGCTGGAGAAAGAGGTACCTGCGAGCGCTGAGTCAGATGCGCCCCCAGCTGAAGAGAAAGAAGGACCTGCGAGCGCTGAAAGAGATGCGCCCCCAGCTGGAGAAAGAGGTACCTGCGAGCGCTGAGTCAGATGCGCCCCGCCTGAGAAAGAACGTTGCCTGCGATCGCTGAGAGGCGCCCCGCCTGTGAAAGAACGTTACCTCCGAGCGCTGTGACCTCCCCGCATCTTTGGACCGGACCGAACCGTGTTGATTCTGCCCCGAGCCCAGGTGCACCTGGAGCCACCGATACCTGCCTTTCCCTGCCATCAACCCCCGTGTGAGTCAGCCGTTGTCCCGTTTATCTGTCGTCTGTCCGGGGTCAATATAAGAGTGTGTCTAAGTGCCTGTCTTCCTGTGATATACCTCTAGCCCCTGTAATCTAACCTTTCCGTACGAATATACTTGAGAATCGAAACATTGGTGTCTGTCATTATAATCCAGCCGTGTGTCTTCTTTTTCCTTATTGAGCCAGCGTGGCGCGGCTTCGTCAACGTTCGAGTACAATCGGGTAATTTGTGCGGACACGACGGCCATTCCGCTCGGCCCACCTTAACATCAAAGTCGTGTCTGTAACAATATATATATATATATATATACATGTATATACATATATATATATATATATATATATATATATATATATATATATGTATGTATATATGTATGTATGTATGTATATGTATGTATGCATATATATATATATATATATTCATATATATATATATATATCCATAAAAGGTATACGAAATACCTTTTAGTTCCTTTTTAAAAAACTCCCAAATTTACCACTCTATCAACATCGGTGATGCTGTTTAGGTAAAGTCGTGATTGTTTGGCTTGAGCTTACGAAAGCCATCAAGCACAGCGGGGATTGGAGGAAAGTGATTGATCACCCACCGGATGCCCCCTCCTCCTGCCATCGTTAATTACCCAAATAATCGCTCTGCGCTGAGTCAAAGTCCACCTACAGCTGCAGATGTCCGTGAGATGTCCAATGGGACCTCCAGGAGAAGATTGCACGTGACACGTGTGGCCTTTTGTCACGTGGTGAGGACCCCTTTCAACTTATAACTGATGCGACCATCGACAGCCCAACGATCATTTGAACTTTAGTTTTTCGTGAACTTTCCAGATTACATGCTCTCCATGCATTTAAAAATAAACTCGAATCCTTTTCGTGAAAAAGTAGAATGACACTCGGCAGAGAGAATACCTCCGCCAGGCTGAATAGTTTACATTTTGTATCCCACTGATACGCCGGATCTGTATCTGGACCTGAACCAAAATCGAATCGGATTGTTATCACATAACTAACTCATCCACCAAGTTTTGTCCGAATCCGTCCACAGATATGCTACACTGTATATCGGTTTTATCCCGATCTCTAAATGGTGAAGAATCACTTAAAAAAATTATCGAATCTGGATCCGGATCCAGATCTTCACCAAAATCGAATTAGTTCTTCCTTTCGTCATAATCGTCATACATACAGCGACTATGGAAAGTCTACACCCCCTTTCAAAATTTTCACCTTTTGTTCCCTTGTAGGCTGGAATGAAAATGCATTAAATCAGACATTTCCACCTTCATTTACACGACGTAACCCACAACATCCTTGAGAAAAACAAATCAACAAATTTCAGAAAATTAATTAAAAATACAAAACTAGAATATCTTGGTTGGATAAGTGTCCACCCCCCTTATAATAGCAATTGTAAATTAGCTCAGACACAACCAATCACCTTCAAAATCACATACCAAGTTCACTGGCCTCCACCTGTGTCAAATTGTGGTGATTGTGAGTATTTCACAATAAAATCAGCTGTTCCTGTAGGTTTCCTCTGCTGGGTCGTGTTGCAGAAAAAGTTGCGGAAAGGCACAACCTCCTCCGGTATGATAGACCTGAGCCTCGTCCTGGTGGTGGGGTTGCTATCTTTATCAAAAACTCTCTTCCTCACTCTCCTTGCACTGCCCTCTCTCCACCCCACCCCCAGGAGTACCTCTGGCTACGGCTTCCTCTCCACTCCCACCTTTTGTTCATATGTGTTCTGTAATGTCCTCCAAACAGTGATGACACCATATCCATCTCCCTGTCTGACAACATGGACCAACTTCTATCTACTCATCCCACCTCTCTCTTCGTCATATGTGGCGACTTCAGCTGTCATCATGCCAGCTGGCTGGGTGTGGGTTCCTCTCTCACCAGCCATGGATCCTCAGCATAGGACTTCTGTGACTCATTGGGACTGACACAATCTGTCAATTTCCCGACCCGGATATCACTCAACGGAGCATCTTCTCTTCTAGACTCTGCAAATGTCTGCTGCTCTTCTTCTGCTCCAATCGGTTCATCTGATCATTTGCTTGTTAAAGTGGATATCTCTCTGACCATTCTATGAGAGCCTCCTCAGTGCCGACGAGTCTGGCATTTCACTCAGGCCAACTGGCACGGTCTTCAAGCAGCCATCAATCATCTGGACTGGTCTCCCATCTCTACTGCCTCTGACATAAACTCATCCTGGGAATTCTTCCAAAGTAAACTGCTCTCTCTCATGCACAGATTTATCCCACCTCGTCTTCAGTTGCCATACCCTTCCTCCCGTCCATGGTACACGGAATCTTGTGGTGAGGCAGTTGCCCTGAAACAACTTGCCTTCACCTCATGGAAGTCTAATCCAACTGAAGGTAATCTCAGTTCTTTTCACAAAGCTCGGAACAAGTTTGTGTCTACCCTCGGGAGAGCCAGGAAACAATATCTCTCTACTCTCAAGACTGAACTCTCAAACTTGTCTCCGTCATCCAAATTCTGGTGGCGTCTGGTCAAATCTGTTTCTGGTGTTTGTTCCTACTCCATCCTCTTCCTTACCTCAAAGGGCTACACAGTTGACACAAAACGTGACAAAGCCGAATGCCTCAACACAGTGTTTGCCTCGAAATCTTGTGTCCCAAACCCGTCTCTCTCTGTACCCACCTTACCCAGTCGTACGCAGCTGCTCCTGGACTGTGTCCTTTCCTGACAAGGTGGAGAAGTTTCTGTCAAACCTCGACTCTGATTCTGCAACTGGACCATAGGGCATCAGCCCACGGGTCCTAAAATCCTGCTCTGCTGCTCTTTCACACCCTTTCTCTGCTCTCTTCACCCTCTCTTTTGCTCATGATCATCTGCCATCAGCTTGGAAATCAGCAAACATTACCACTTTACACAAAAAAGGTGCAAAAACAGATCCTTGCAACTACAGACAAACCAGTCTGCTCCCAATTATCAGCAATGTCATGGAATCCATCATTGCTTCGGATATCAAATCCTTCTCCAATGGCTTGATCTCTGATCAGCAATTTGGATTCAGACCAGGTCACTCTATTCTGGACATGCTGCTTCTGCTGTCTCAACAATGGATGGAGGTCCTCAATGCCAAACAGGAAATCAGAGCTGTCTCCCTTGACATATCACGTGCCTTCGATACGGTCTGGCACCCAGCTCTGCTCATCAAACTTTCCTCCGATGGTATCCATGGAAATCTCCATGCATGGCTTGCAGACTTCCTCCCCAGTCCCGTTCAACGTGTGGCCCTGAATGGAATTCTCTCATCTCCCCTTCCTGTTCTGGCTGGAGTTCCTCAAGGCATTGTTCTGGGCCCTATGCTTTTTCTGGTCTTCATCAATGATCTCCTTGACTCTCTGGAAAATCCTCTGTATCTCTTTGCTGATGAGTCCACGCTCTGCCGCTCCATACCTCATCCCTCAGATCGGCAGTCTGCAGCCTCCTCACTCTCCGCAGACCTGGACAAAATCACTATCTGGTCAAACAAGTGGAACATGTCTTTCAATCTTGACAAATCTCACACTCTCACTATGTCTCTCCGAAAAGACCATAGGGATAACCCTCCCATCTACTTTCTCAACAATCCTCTCCAAGAAGTTCTGACACTCAAGCTTTTGGTTCTCACTATCTGCCATGCTCTTTCCTGGGAAACCACTTTTCCAAGCTGGCCTCCAAAGCCAGTCGCTGACTGGGCATTCTCCGTTGTGCGAATTCATTCCTTCCTTCGCACACATGAGCTCCTCACCACATACAAAGCTTTCATCTGTAGCTCAATGGAATACTGCTTTCCCTCTGGGCTGGTGCTCCTGCCTCAGACCGAGCTTGGCTTCACGATGTTGAAACCAAAGATTTCAGAATCATTGGAATCTCCTGCAATGAAGCTGATTCTGAGGGCCTTTTACTACTTCACCACAGGCAGGTTGGTGGTCTTTCTGGCTTCTACCAACTCCTCTCCGGCCTTGCTCCCCCAGCTCTCTCTGTGCGCTGTCCCCCAAATATTCCTACAGGTCACACAAGATCTGCCAGCAACCCTCTTATGGTTAAACTGCCAAAATCAAGACTCTCTGCTCACCTTCACTCCTTCATTCCTCTTTTCTCCCGCCTCTGGAACAAACTCCCTCACTCTCTTCAATCCCACTCCACCCTCCAGGTCGTTAAAACAGCTGTTCACCACCATCTCTTATCTTCCCCCATCCAAAACCTTGATCTTTTCTACCCCCGCTAATTTCACCCCAATTCCACTTTTTTGAAATACCAACTTCTGTCCTGGAAGTCCTTGGTGTCCTTGTGTTTTATACTTCTCCCTCCCCCCCCCCCCCCTTTCCCACGCCTCCTCCCCCCAAACCCTCTCCCTTCCACACATCTCCCTGCTCTCAAATGTTGTGTTTGTGTGCTTCCCCTTCTCTCCCCATCTTGTTTTCCGCTCCCTCTTTTTATATATTTTGTTTGTCTGGTTGATTTGTTTGTGAAGTAAATGTTAGCTCTTTCACGAGCCTCGATTCAGTATACAAAACAAACCAAAAAAAAAAAAAAAGCTACAAGGCAACAAAAGGTGAAAAATTTGCACAAAAGGTAAAAAGGTGAAATATATATATATATCGTTACAGACATGGGGGACGGCGCTCCCGTTAGCAAGGGGGGGGGGAGGGGGGGTTAATCCCCTTGTCCTGTTAAGCTGGCCGTCTCCGCCAGTCCTGGTACTTGTAACGCTCCTTTGCGAGGTGGGATTGATCAGGGTTATTGGTCAAGGTGTTCTCCCGAATACCTTCACCAATCCCTCCGCAATAACAGGGAGACAAGTACCGCTCGAACTCCAGTTTTAGATGTTCTCGTTGCCGAGCGGTTTTAGCAACACGGCGTTCAAGCCATTAACAAAGACTAAACCCGATTCGAAACGTTGGCCGAATCGTGCCACAGGTACTCAATGGGGAAATCACAAAGACGATCGGATGTGAAGGAAAAAAGAAACCAAAGGTAAGAAATAACAGGATTTATTATTATTTACACCAAAAAAACCAAAGAGGAAGAAGAAACGAAGTAATTTACAAGGAGATAGACACAGAGCAACTTATACTTATACAAACTTAACTTAAATCCCAGACAACACAGAGGACAGACGACGAGCAGACTCACACGAATGATGGATGAAAGGAATGGCAGAAGGTTCGTTCAGCTGGCGAGGTTCCGTTCCGACCCACGACTCTCTCTCTCTCTCTCTCTCTCTCTCTCTCTCTCTCTCTCTCTCTCTCTCTCTCTCTCTCTCTCTCTGTCGGTAACACTGGGATTTTCCTCTCCAGATCCTCTTCCTCCTCATACCTCGAACCCAGCTCCAGCCTTGAACCAACTCAGCAGCACGTACCCAGCTCTCGTACCAGCTCTGAACCAAAACCCAGCTCTTGAACCAACGCAGCAGCACGTACCAGCCTCGTACCAGCTCTGAACCAAAACTCAGCTCTTGAACCAACGCAGAAGCACGTACCCAGCTCTCGTACCAGCTCTGAACCAAAACCCAGCTCTTGAACCAACGCAGTAGCACGTACCCAGCTCTTGTACCAGCTCTGAACCAAAACCCAGCTCTTGAACCAACGCAGCAGCACGTACCCAGCTTGTGCACGATCGTCGCATGCATAGTTCAAGCGGGGTCGTGACACGCCCTCGGCCGTTTGGGTACCGCCCCCGTGCTCTGTTTTGTGGCCTTATATGGCAATGCCACGATCTTGTAACCTTATTTGGGCATGGAGCTGAACAGCCCCGCCCCCTGGCGAGCCACGGGCTTGTAGCCTTATTTGGGCAGAGAGCTGAACAGCCCCGCCCCCGTGGTGAGCCACGGGCTTGTCTCTTCTCGGCGACCCCGCCCTTCTTGTCCAAACAGAGCACCGAGCACATGTTCACAATGGCGGCGAACGCCGCTTTCAAACCAGGGCCAGTTGAGAGGGCGCGCACCCCACGCTTGTCAAGCTGTTTTGCACGGAGAGAGAGAGTTTTGCTGGGAAATGAAATCCTTGAAGGGGACCTATCTTATTTGATTCGGTGCAATGCAATGAACTAGTGGAAAAACAGAGCCTTATACTGACATATAATAAAGAGATAACTATTTAGAAGGTCCTATGATTTTCTACGTGTGTGCGATGGACTAACTAAGGGGACGACCTTTGACCTTTACAATTAATGGAGGTATTTACAAGGAATTATTACATTATTTACAGAGGGTGATATTTACAAACACAGGATTCTTAAATCCGCAACAATATATATATTGTTGCGGATATGGGATTTGGATCCATCCATATCCGCTTGTAAATATTCCCCTATTTCCCCAATACTTCCCAACTATCCCCAATCCCCCATTCCCTAGTCCCATTGTCTGTAAACAACACTCTGTAGACCCGATCTTCCCCTATTTCCCCCATTAAATGTCGCATCCAGGTCCACCGCATCTCACGTAGACAACTATAGGACATCTTGCTAGTTATTCTTAGTCTATGTCAGTTAAGGACTCGTTTCCATTAATTCTGACTCTTCGTTGCACCAGAATGTGATTGTATGGCACCGTTAGAAAGTTTAGGACCTCCCAATACCTCCCCGCAGCTCTTCCTCATGGTACAACAACAACAACAACAACAGCGGCGGCGGCGCGGGGAGTGTGCGTCCTCACTCTGGCTTGGTTAGCCGCCATTGAACATGTGCTCCGATGGGGTTACCACGCAGGGGCTCGCTGTCAGCTCCTCGTCAAGGGCGGAGCCCGGTAACCCCCCGCACCCAATAGAAGCGGCGGACCGATTCCATCTGGGGCGGAGCTAACGAGCCGAGGGCGTGTCACTCCCCGCTGAGCATGCGCAGGAAGAGGGAGGTGACGTCAGATGCGTCCTCAGCTTGGAGAGAGAAGACGCCACCTCCGAGCGCTGAAATACCTCCCCGCATCTCTGGACCGGACCGTGTTGATTCTGCCCCTGAGCCAAGGTGCACCTTGTGCTATCGACTGCCTGTCCTTCCTTGCCATCAATCCCTGTGTAAGTCAGTCTTGTCCCGTTTGTCTGTGGTCTGTCGGGGATAAGATAAGACTGTGTCTAAGTGCCCATCTTTTCTGTGCTTTACCTCTTACCGTGTAATCTACCCGTTTCTGCATCACCAATTATATCCTCCTCCGGAGGTCTTGAGAACTGTACCCCTTGTGTCGTTGCATTAATCCCAGCCGTTGTGTCCTTTCCTTCATTGATTTAGCATAGCGCGATTTGGCCAACGTTCGAGTGGAATCGGGTGAGTTGGGGAAGAATCGGGTAAACTGTGCGAACACGGCGGCCATTCCGCTCGGTCAAGCAACATCTTAAGTCGTGTCCGTAACAATTGGTGTCGAGGAGTGAGATCGGACCCGAAGCGCGCTTCACGCGCTCGAAATTATTAACGGCGAAATTTGATTTTGTTTTACAAAAATAAAAACCCGAATTTTGAAAGTCGCGCTATGGCAGATCAAGACGGCTGGGTTCCGGTAGAGGAGAGTGAGGCAGGGTCGATCCAGGACCAAATTGAGGGACATGAGGAGAGCGAAGCAGTGAGGGTGGCAGGGTCGCAAAATGGCGTCCTCGCGCACGAGGGTGCGGGCGCGCAAAATGGCGCCTCGCACATGGCTGCGGCGGCCGCACCCGCTGCACAAGTGGGAGGGATGACCCAAATGCAGGCCCTCATGGAGCAATTTATGGTACAAATGCAGGCGTCCCTCAACCTGCAGAGTGAGCAAATGAGGGCTCAGAGTGAGCAAATGGGGGTAATGGGGAACCGGATGGATGCTCAGGGTGAGCGATTGGAGGGACAAATGGGGGTAATGGGGAACCGGATGGATGCTCAGGGTGAGCGATTGGAGGGCCAAATGGGGGTAATGGGAAACCAAATGGGGGTAATGAGGGACGAAGCGAGGGGTACCGGTGAGGGATTAGACAAGAAATTAGAGGGGTTAGACAATGGGATAGAAGGGGTGAAACATGGGTTAATGGGGGTAGAAAACAGAATGGCCGCTCAAGAGAATCAAATGGAAGGGATGAAAAGGGGGTTAGAGGGGTTAGAAAACAGTATGGAAGGCAAATTGAGGGACATAAGGGACCAAGCGGAAAGGGAAGTTTAAAAAATGGGGCAGCAGATAGAGGGGGTCAGAATGGGGGTAGAAACTAAATTGGATGCTCACAGGGAGGAAATGGAGCAGATGAGGGTGGCATCTGGGCAGGAGATGCAAGTGATGGGAGAGGAGATCAGAAGAGGTGTGAGTGAGGAGGTCGGAGGAGTGCGCGAGGAGGTGAGGCACTGTAAGGAGCGCATGGAGAAGGAGGTGAGAAAGGGGACTGTAAAATTGCAAGGTGGTATAGAGGAGTTGACGCTGGGAGTAGAACAACTGACAGTGGGACAAAAGGAGTTGGGGGACCAGGTAAAGAAGAACACAGCGGTAATAGAGGGTTTAAAATCGACACAGAAGGAGATGAAAAAGGACGTAGGGGTAATTAAAAAAGAGTGTCAGACGGTACATGAGGACCTGTCGAGGAAAATGAACAAAGTGGTAGAGGTGATGGAGGTTAAAGAGCGGGAGGTGCGGGAGCACATAGAAAAAAATAAGGTGGAGTTAGAGGAAGAACTTAAGGGGGCGCACGAGGAGGTGAAGCAGAAATTAGAAGAAGTGGAAGAAGGGGTGAGCGAAATTAAGAAGCGACGGAGAGAGGATAAGAAAGAGATAAAGGAGGAAGTAAAAGAATTGGTCCAAAGTCTGTGTTCGGATCGTGATGATGTGCTCATTAACCGGATGAGGGATTCGCAGGTGATGGAGGAGAAGCGAAGAGAAAGAGGACCCGGTGTAAGTGGTGACCAATATGGTCGTGCGTATGATGCGCCAGGTGATTTAATAAGCTTGGGGGTCGAGATGGACCCGGATGTTCGTGAGAGGCCAAGAGTGAGGTGTATGGCTGGTCCGGAGGGTATGGAACGAGGGTGCGAGTGAGAGGGTCCGGTGATGGGAGAGGTGCGAGGTGTGGGTGAGCAAGGTTGTGGTGGTATGGAATGGGTAGCGGGTTGCGGAAGTGTGACCCATGCATCGACACCAACAGGGGTAGTTGTTAGAGGGACAGGGGAGGCACGAGAGCCCCTTGGGGGTAATGTACTGTGGGGGCCCGGCCGGTTCGGCCCCGCGCTGACCCCGCAAGGGGCGACGCACGGGGTCCGGCAGGCGGGCAACGACTCGCATACGAGGTGGTCCCACAAGGTCCCACTCGCGCCGTATGACGGCAAGAGTGATCTACGCGCGTACCTGGCGCAGTTTGACTGTGTGTGTAAGGGCAACGGTTGGGGTGAGGACGAAGGTGGGGTACACCTGGTGGCCGCATTGCGCGGCGCGGCGGCGGAGGTGCTGACGGCATTACCACCGGGTGCTCTCACCCTGCCAGCCCTACGCGACGCCCTAATTAATCGATTCGGCATTGAACAGCAGAGCGAGCTTGTTAAAGCTCAGCTCGCGCTGCGAAAACGCAAGCCCCAGGAAGCCATCGGGGAACTTGCCCACGACATTCGCCGCGCAGTGGGGATCGCACATGCTAGCATGGCAGCGGATTCCCGGGAAAGCCTGGCGCTGGACCATTTTATCCAGGCCCTCCCGGATATTGAGCTCCGGCAACAGCTCGCCATGTGGCGCCCGCAGACTCTGCGCCAGGCGGCTGACGCTGCGGCCCGTTGGGAAGCAGCGAGGCCCCTGGCCCGGGGGAGCGAGCGTCACGCAATGGCGGTCCGCCAGGTGGGACCCCCGATGGAGGGCGGACCCCTTAGGGGGCCCGCCCCCGACGTGAGTCCTGACCTGGCAGGCATGGTCCGGAGGCTGGTGGACCAGCGCCTGGCGGGACCTGGACCATGGCAGGCGGCCCTGGAGGTGGCCCGCGGTGGACCACGAGCGGGTAATCCAATTCGGACCTACGGGGGGGGGGGGGGGGGGGAATTTGGAATTCCGGAGACAAGCACCTTATCAGGTGAGGTGCTATACTTGCAACCGTCTGGGTCACCTGGCGCGGCACTGTCGAGCCACGCGCTGGGATGATCCCCGGCGGTTGAGGTCCTCAACTCCGCCCAGGGGGGAGCGGGTTAGCCGACCCCAGACACCCCCCCGCCAGACCCCGGGAAACTAGAAGGTGTCGGGCACGTAGGGCGGTGTTCGGCAGAAGAGGATGGAGGAGAGCCCTCATTGACGCGACAGGTCATTTATTGTGGCCAGATTGGAACCGGTAGCCTGACAATCAGATGCAAAATTGCCGGCGTGGGGGTAGACGCCGTAGTGGACACAGGAGCTAGCGCCACGATCATCAGCCCTGTGGTCCTTGATTCGAGCGCAGGTGGCTGGGATAAGATCCAGCGCCTGCAAAATTATAGTTTGCAACTCGCTGCCGGGGTAACGGCCCGGATCATAGGGCGTGGTTCTGTGACCCTCAAGTTAGGGTCGGTAAGGAGGGAGATAGATGTTTGGGTGGCGGAGGTGTGCGACCCATGTTTAATAGGGTTGGATTTGTTGACTGCCAGCGGTTGTAAAATCGACTTGTGCCGGGGATCCTGCAGGTGGGAGTAGAAGAGCTGCCGTTAGGGGGAGTGAGCACGGCCGAGAGAGCGGAGCTGGAGGCTTCCGAGGCCGTGACCATTCCCCCAAGGGCCGAGGCGATAGTGCCGGCCCGGTGGGCAGCTCGCCCAACATGGCAGGAGTCCTGCGGCCTGGTCGAACCAGTGGCAGCGCAGTCCATACCGGGTTTAATCGTGGGCTGCACCCTTGTAAAAACGGACGGACCGGTAGTGGCCGTCCGAGTAATAAATATAAGTACAGAACCACGCACTATAGTAAGGGGCACGAGGGTAGCTGGCTGCACCCCAGTTGAGGAAGTCGCGACAGTGAGGGGCGAGAACGTCCAGCCGAGCCGGCCCCGGGGGGAGCCTTCAATAAGAAGTAGGAATTGGCCCGATCCCATTTGCGAGATGGTAAATCGTAGTAGCGTAGAGTTGGGAGGTACCCAGAGGGAGGCCTTACACAAACTGGTTGGGTCCCATTTGGACCTCTTCTCCCTGTCCACCAAGGATATTGGACGTACGGGCCTGGTGAAACATCAGATCCACACCGGTGAGGCCCGGCCTATTCGTCAGGCCGCCCGACGGCTCCCTTGGAGCAAGAGGGCGGAAGCTGACGAGCAGGTTGAAAAAATGCTCGACGCAGGCGTGATCGAGCCCTCGGGAAGTCCTTGGATGTCACCTGTTGTGCTGGTCAAAAAGAAGGATGGGACCACGCGGTTCTGCGTGGACTATCGCCAGCTAAACAACGTGACACTCAAGGACTCATATCCCCTGCCAAGGATTGATGACACCCTCGATGCCGTTGCGGGCTCAAATTGGTTCTCAACTTTGGACCTCAAGAGTGGGTATTGGCAGGTGGAGATGGATAGGGCAGGGAAGGAGAAAACGGCATTCTCCACAGGTAAGGGACTGTATCAGTTTACTGTGATGCCGTTTGGTTTGTGTAACGCCCCCGCCACCTTTGAAAGATTGATGGAACATGTACTAGGCGGCATGCCATGGCAATCATGCCTGGTGTACCTGGATGACGTCCTAGTACATGCCAAGACCTTCCCCCAGGCGGTAGCTAATTTGGACCAGGTGTTCGGGTGCCTCAGACAGGCAGGGTTGAAGCTGAACCCGAGTAAGTGCACTTTGTTTGCAAGAGAGGTGGCCTATCTAGGTCACGTGATCGGCCGCGAGGGGGTAAAAACGGACCCAGACAAAATTAAAGCGGTAGAGGAGTGGCCCGCACCACGTACCATCAAGGAGGTACGGGGATTTTTGGGACTCTGCTCCTACTACCGGCGCTTTGTGGCGAAATTTGCGGAGTTGGCCCGTCCCCTCCACCGGCTTACGGAGAAGGGGACGCGATTTAATTGGACACGGGAGTGCCACGAGGCCTTCCAAAAATTGAAGGGGTGTCTAACATCCGCACCCCTTCTAGCTTACCCCACTAGCAACGGGGCATTTACCCTGGACACGGATGCGAGCCAGGAAGGATTGGGCGCAGTTTTGTCTCAGACACAGGAGGGCGTGGAGAGAGTGATTGGTTACTATAGTCGGGCCTTAAGTAGGCCCGAGCGAAATTATTGTGTCACTCGCAAAGAGTTATTGGCTATGCTGGCTGCCATGAACCATTTCCACCCGTACTTGTACGGGCGGAAATTTTTGGTTAGAACTGACCATTCCTCCTTGCAATGGCTCCTTCGGTTCAAGGAACCAGAGGGCCAAATTGCAAGGTGGTTGGAAAAGTTGCAGCAGTACGATTTTGATGTGGCCCATAGGGCCGGGAAGGCCCATGGTAATGCGGACGCACTCTCTCGGCGTCCTTGTCTGGGGGAAAACTGCAAATTTTGTGCGAGACACGAGGAGAGGGAACAATTGGGCGATTCGGACCCGACCCTCGTAGTCCGGGCAACCCGGGTGAGAGGGCCAATTTTGCCACTAACCGCAGATGAGGAATTCGGAACTTTGGCATGGAGCACGGCCCAGCAGGAGGATCCTGTCCTGGGGCCAGTGTTCAATTGGGTCAAATTGGGGCAAAGACCAAAGGGGGAAGAGGTCACCCCCCTCGGGGCGCAAACAAAGGCGTATTGGGCTCAGTGGCAGACCCTGGAGTTGAAGGATAACATCTTGTATCGCAAGTGGGTGGAGGTTCCCTCTGATAAAACTTCCTGGCTGGTGGTAGTCCCAAATAAATTTAAGACCGATATATTGCAACAGGTGCATGGTACCCGCCCCGGCGGCCATTTGGGCAGGACAAAGACGACATCGCAGGTACGCCGGAGGTTTTATTGGGTGAATATGGGGCGCGACATACAGGACTGGTGTCGGAGATGCGACGCCTGTACTGCCAAAAAGGGACCAGCACGGAGGATGAGGGCCCCCCTTCAATTACACCAGGTGGGGGCCCCCCTAGAGCGGGTGGCCATGGATATCCTAGGCCCACTACCCCACACCCGCCTAGGTAATAAGTACATCCTCGTTGTGATGGACTACTTCACCAAGTGGCCGGAGGCCTACGCCCTCCCCAACCAAGAAGCAGGGGTGGTAGCGCAGGCCTTCGTGGAAGGATTTGTGTGCCGGCATGGGATTCCACAGGAGTTGCACACCGACCAGGGACGAAATTTTGAGAGCAAATTGCTAAAAGATGTGTGCAATCTCCTGTCAATTCGGAAAACAAGAACAACGCCTTTAAGACCTCAATCTGACGGGATGGTGGAGAGATTCAACCGAACTCTAATCCAACAACTGGCACTGTTCACCGCCACCCGTCAGGATGACTGGGACGAACATCTCCCTTATTTGCTCATGGCCTACCGAACCAGCCAGCACGGGGCCACCGCATGCAGTCCAGCGTTGCTTATGTATGGGCGGGAGTTACGGGCTCCCGCCGACTTGCTATGCGGTCCCGTGCCAGACACAGTGGTTAACCTGCCGAGGGAGGGGTACGCACGTCACCTAGAGGAAGGCATGGAGCTAGTCCATGCCTTCGCCCGCCGCCAACTCCATCTGGCGGGGGAAAAGATGAAGCGCAGGTACGACCACCGGAGCCAGGGGAGTCAGTACACTCCGGGGATGAAGATTTGGTTCTTCAATCCCCGGAGGAGGAAGGGTAGGTGCCCGAAACTCACCTCTCCCTGGCAAGGCCCGGGGGTCGTCCTGTCGCAAGTCTGTGACGTGGTAGTAAAAATCAAAATGGGGCCACGAGCCCTCCCTCGGATCGTCCACGCCGGCCGGATAAGGCCTTACACCGGCGAGCAGGCGCCCCCGTGGATTGCCTCGGCTTTAGATGCCGAGGCGGGACCCAGTACCTCTGAATAAGGGGGGCTTATTAGTGCCAGAGGACTGGGGGATTGATGAGCGATGGGCCCGGTGGGTAAGGGTGGCATCCCTGCCACCCTTCCCATGTAGTGGGGGCAAATGCGCTATAGTTTATGGGGTGTATGGCAGTGAAAACTAGCCCGGGTGGGTTAGGTTATATTGGGTGTAGGGATCTAGCGAAGATGACATTAGGTAACGTTAAGGTTAGTTAGTGACTGATACCTGTAGTGGGGACACAGGTAGAGTAGATTGGATGATAATGACGAGGGAGCGCAATAGTTTAAAGGGACGACTGGGAAGCGCAAGTTTCAGAGGGGAGTAGTTAGATGAGATGATGCTGTGTGAGAACTGGACAGGTGTGTGGAGCAGTGTATGAGTGGTGAGTGTTGTGGATCAGCGCGAATGTGCTTGGGGGAGAGAAGGGTGCAGGCGGCACCAAGTATGAGAGCACAGGTGTGCAACTGAACAGGTGTGTGGAGCAGTGTATGAGTGAGTGAAGGTGATTGTGTGTTGTGTTGACCCAATGGTCCAGGAAGAGGAGGAGGGTGCAGGTGGCACCAGGGGATTGCACAGGTGTGCAACAACAGGTGTATGTGGCTGTGTGGAATAAATGGTAGTGTGGAATAAATGGAGTATTGGAATGGATGGTCGTGGAGTGAGTATGGTGGAAATTGTGGAGTGGAGTGGATGGTGCGAAGGTGTGAATGGGGGAAGAGTGGACCCCCATCACGGATACCCGGGGCGGGTAGTGTAAGTTTTAGGTAGAGGGTACAGGTAAATTGTGGTTGGATATTGGCATCTGTGGTGCGGGTGACAGAATGGTATTGTGGATGGGTGCATTAGTGTTGTGGAAATGGCTGGGCGTGTAGCCTGTTAGTGTGTGTAGTTGGTTTGGGCACTCCACCACTGTGAGGATGTCGGCCAGGTGAGGCCGCAGGTGGGCTCTGGGAGCCGGTAGTTGTGGATGGGGCCCGAGGATCCGGAGGACGGACCCGGGTAGCCCAGTGCCAGAGGGCACCAGGGGGTGACAGAGCCAGGAGAGGGCCTTCCCCAGTTAGTTAGGTTAGGGTGAGGAGCTAGGTAAGCTCGGGTGGCAACTGCAGTGGTGGAGGTGTGCAGGTGGGTAGACCTGCTGGGAGAGCTACACGTCGCAGCCCAGAAATTGTGCGAGGGCACCGGGAGATGAATCGGGGGAGTGAGACCCCAAATTGAGAAGCACCACAGTTTGGTCAATGGGAATTGGTTTTTAGAACCCATAGTGTAAGTTGGCCAATGGATTGGCAGGGAAAGACCCCGGGTAATGTAAAGTTGTTAAAGTCATTTAGGAAGTAGTTAGGATTGATGAACCTGTCGCACCATACGCAGCCACTTACCTGTGGTGATGATGACTCCACACCTGTGTTTCTTTGTTCTGTGTTGCAGGAAATGAGAATTGCTGTTGGATTTGTGAGACGCATCACGACGTGGATGAGACATTGGGGTGATTCCATCTCTCCCTCCTTAGGAGGGACTGATGATGAATTGGTGATGGCAAATTTTGATGTTGAGTTGGAGATGGCAAATTTTGATGTTGAGTTGGAAATGGCAAATTTGATTGGTTAGGAGGGAGAGAAGACGAATTTGGTTTATGGGAGGAACGGGGAAGACAGTAGGGACGTTCGTTGATGTGTAAAGTAGATGTTTATGGGTAGTGTTGTGTTTTGTGGATACAGTAAGGGGTAAGGGAGGGGCAATGTAGGTTACCTGGTGGGGGGGGGGGGGGGCGTACGGTAGGAACGTACCTGTCTCACCTGGTTCCCATGTGCCCCTAGTGTGCATTACCTAATATTGCGTGCACTTTTGCGCCCTTACCACCTTACTCACTTGTCTTTTCTTTTGTCTCCCACCTCCGAGGATCTGGCTTTGGGGCAGAGAGAGAGGAGAGAGGGGTGCTGGCTCCGCAGTTGTGGGCCTGTACTTTCGCTGCTTGCTGCCTGGATCGATACACCATATGGACCGCAATTTTTGTGGCCGCCCACCATGGACCGCAGTTCTTTTGCGGGCAAGCACCACCCGTTGATGGACCTATGGGTCAACGTGGCACCTATGCCATACAGGTGAACCACTTATAGTTGGCCCCCCCTGACGGCCACAATTTAGAAATGGACGCGGTTGGCGCCTTTCTTTATTCCTAAAGAAGCCAGAAGGCCAAGAGAAGGCAAGACCAGCGGCAGAACATCGGCCGGCTGCGACACCACCGGTGACTATGAACACTTTATTGGTGCACCGGATGGTGCTGACTGTGTGTATGGGGTGGTGCTTTTGGTGCTTGGACGGGGTGCTCTGCACATTATTAAAGGCCGTAGGGCCACAGGGCACTCGTGGGTTGGTGTATCGATGCTGGCATGCGTGCTCTCTCTCTATGCATAACATCTGCATGTGTTCCTCCAAAAACAGGTCCTGGATCGTAGTGTAAATATCAGTGTAGTCTTGTATAAATGATGCTCCCTACTGGCTGTATGTTTAGTTTGAGGATTCTTTCCGCGATTCGGTTATCCTGTGGGTGTGTTTCTGTGAGGAGAAGGGTGCAACGTCGCAGGGGGACATATTTACTCATTTGTGAACATCTGTAAAACTGTCGCACTCAGGGTTGAGTTAATAGTAGAGGGAACTACATCTGAGTGCCACACTAAAGTAAGTAAAAATTTATCGGGTCGCGACGCCCCGAGGTAGAGAAGGGTGCAATGTTGCGGATATGGGATTTGGATCCATCCATATCCGCTTGTAAATATTCCCCTATTTCCCCAATACTTCCCAACTATCCCCAATCCCCCATTCCCTAGTCCCATTGTCTGTAAACAACACTCTGTAGACCCGATCTTCCCCTATTTCCCCCATTAAATGTCGCATCCAGGTCCACCGCATCTCACGTAGACAACTATAGGACATCTTGCTAGTTATTCTTAGTCTATGTCAGTTAAGGACTCGTTTCCATTAATTCTGACTCTTCGTTGCACCAGAATGTGATTGTGTGGCACCGTTAGAAAGTTTAGGACCTCCCAATACCTCCCCGCAGCTCTTCCTCATGGTACAACAACAACAACAACAACAGCGGCGGCGGCGCGGGGAGTGTGCGTCCTCGCTCCGGCTTGGTTAGCCGCCATTGAACATGTGCTCCGACGGGGTTACCACGCAGGGGCTCGCTGTCAGCTCCTCGTCAAGGGCGGAGCCCTGTAACCCCCCGCACCCAATAGAAGCGGCGGACCGATTCCATCTGGGGCGGAGCTAACGAGCCGAGGGCGTGTCACTCCCCGCTGAGCATGCGCAGGAAGAGGGAGGTGACGTCAGATGCGTCCTCAGCTTGGAGAGAGAAGACGCCACCTCCGAGCGCTGAAATACCTCCCCGCATCTCTGGACCGGACCGTGTTGATTCTGCCCCTGAGCCAAGGTGCACCTTGTGCTATCGACTGCCTGTCCTTCCTTGCCATCAATCCCTGTGTAAGTCAGTCTTGTCCCGTTTGTCTGTGGTCTGTCGGGGATAAGATAAGACTGTGTCTAAGTGCCCATCTTTTCTGTGCTTTACCTCTTACCGTGTAATCTACCCGTTTCTGCATCACCAATTATATCCTCCTCCGGAGGTCTTGAGAACTGTACCCCTTGTGTCGTTGCATTAATCCCAGCCGTTGTGTCCTTTCCTTCATTGATTTAGCATAGCGCGATTTGGCCAACGTTCGAGTGGAATCGGGTGAGTTGGGGAAGAATCGGGTAAACTGTGCGAACACGGCGGCCATTCCGCTCGGTCAAGCAACATCTTAAGTCGTGTCCGTAACAATATATACATATATATATATACATAATGTATAAATTGTATATATATATATATATATATATATATATATATATATATATATATATATATATACGTATATATATATATATATATATATATATATATATATATATATACGTATATATATATATATATATATATAATATATATATATATTATATATATATATATATATTCCGAGACAAGACATTTCCAACAGGGTGAATACAACATGGCATTAAACGTGTGTCCGCATGGGTACCGCTTCGCCTCCAGGCCAGATGGCTTGAGCAGGGGATACTTTAGTCTGTTTTAAAGACAGGAATTGAAGGTTTGAAGGTCACACGTCAAGAGCACTGGATTACTCTACAGACTTTGTTGTGCCTTTTTGTGTACAATTGTTCTGACATGAGTTTTTTTTATATCCCGATAGGAGATGGCTTGTAATTCCTGTCTATATACTACAAAATCTGCACTTATCCGATTGTCTCATCCCACCATCTTTTGAAAGCACCAGTGTGTGTGGTGTCTGAAAGGATCGAAACTTCGAGGAGGAATGGTGCCCAGCTGATGATCCGTGTAGTCGGGAAACCGATCAATTGCTTACAGGTTAAGGTTCTTGCTTTCGGTAGAGGAACTATGTTTTGAGGTTTACAATTTAAATAAAGTTGAATATGGGATGTTGTGAAATTAACATCATTTACAGAAATCCTTTAAATTATTTATATTTAAGTTTAGGAACAACCAATACTGTACAATAAATAAATGCATTTTTAAACAAGAAAAAGAGCAATCAGAATGCAAACCCTCGCCAAGATGTATTTTCAGTGGTTTTTAAGGTTTTAGTGTTAAAACAAATATGGCGGCAGAACCACGTGACTGATGACATCATTTTTTTTCTCCACCAATTTATGCCCACATGACGCTCAATATATTTCATCTTGATCGGATGACGTTTTGCACTTGTCGAATTATGACGTCATAATGGAGGCAGCCATGACATCATCATTAACATATTTTATTCCCCATGGAGAGTTCTTTACAATGAGCCATGTCTCAATTATTTCTGTGCAGCACTTTTGGAGATATAGAGGTGCAAATTTTTTCGGTTTTTCCAAGATGGCGGCCGAACCACGTAACATATGACGTCATAATTATTTTTAAAAATTCTACAGGTGGAGTTGCACCTTTTGTGAAAATTTCCTGTCGGTCGGACCAACGGTTGCGGAGAAAATCGTATTTATTCTGTGCGGACAAACAGACAAACGGACTCAAATGCAATACCCTCTCCTCTGGCGAGGGTAACAAGAATTGAAAAAGAGAAATAAGAATTGAAAATCATAAGAGATAGAATTGTGAGAAACAAAAATAAAAAAAACAACGTGTGTGTGTGTGTGTGTTGTGTGTGTGTGTTGTGTGTGTGTGTGTGTGTGCATGTATGTGTACGTGTGTGTGTGCATGTATGTGTACGTGTGTGTGTGTGTGTGTGTGTGTGTGTGTGTGTGTGTGTGTGTGTGTGTGTGTGTGTGTGTGTGTGTGTGTGTGTGTGTGTGTGTGTGTGTGTGTGTGTGTGTGTGTGGGTGTGTTTGTTTGTAAGGAAATACGAGCTAATACTACATAATGAGACGCAATTAATAGGAAAGTTTTTTGTTGTTGTTGTTTTGACATTTAAATGTAAACGTGCCTGCTCTGTCATGAGGTCTACTTCGTCAAAACCGAGGATCGAGGTATTCTTTAAGTTTTTATCCCGATCCCAGATACATAGTGGAGTCATAGACGATATCATGGTGGATTTATTTCTTTGAAAATCTTTTAGGTGAGTTGAAGTAGGTGAGACATCGCCAAATGATGGTTATTTATTTGGGACGTTGTGAATTCGGGATCCCATGGTAACCCAAAACTAACGGTGCACGTGAACTGCTGCCGATACATTTAGGGTAACAGCAGAGTACTCGAATTAGCTCATATGGTATATGTGTATTGGTATAAGCACTCTGAGGTACATGAACTTTTGATGATTTCAGGAGTCGGGATACCTTTAAACATAATATCACAGGACAATGATTTGTTTATCATATTATTGAAACCATCACCGTGATGTGACCGTTCGCCTTTGAAGACCAAAATACCTGTGCTCACGTGAATGTTTACCTGTGCTCACGTGAATGTTTTTCGCCCATCTCGATTCCCGTTCATCGCGTTTTACTCAATCG
Source organism: Myxine glutinosa (assembly GCF_964187855.1). Classification (NCBI taxonomy): domain Eukaryota; kingdom Metazoa; phylum Chordata; class Myxini; order Myxiniformes; family Myxinidae; genus Myxine; species Myxine glutinosa. The sequence goes on along the minus strand of NC_136273.1, from coordinate 42,778,552 downwards.
ATCCCGATGGGCGATGGATTCCCACTCATCTACGCATCGCCGTGATCACGAAACCGATCCCACCCCGACGGCCATTCCCAGCACCCTCCGCAGGCTGTGGGAGGGAATGTGGGAGGGAAGTGCCCGGTGGTGGATGCGCGTTCGGCGCTGGAGGCGGAGCCGGGCGCGCGCATCGAGGTGAGCAGGTGCGCGACTCCGGGTTCCCTCAGCCGCGGAGCGATGAACGTCGCACCTGCGGTCACCATCTCATGGAGGATGTTTCGGGTTGGTGGACCTTGCGCGCACCGCTAATCGCCGACACGATGCACCCGGGGGATTCGAGAACCCATCGGACTTCGCGCCTTTCCTTGCTGGTGCTGATTCCGGTGCTTGTGCTGATCGCCAGGCAGGTGAGGATATCGCCCGTGTACCTTGAGGTTGGTGTACTTCACTCGCAATACCAAGACCTTGGTGTTGCGCCCTCCGCTGATATCGCGGTTCTAAAGATCGGTGCGAACTCGGCGATTTGGGATCAGCAGGTGTATCACATCGCTTTGACGTCATTAAAGTTAAACGAACGTGAAGGCAGCGAATACCGGGAGGGAGTGTAGGGGGGTTGCCTTTGCTTTCCCAGTACTAACCAGGGAGAACATATGACATTTGGCGAGGATGCACCGGTACACGATGGTCTACTCACTTCAAAAGGTACCGACATGTAACCTTTAACGTCCATGACGAGCGACAGCTAGAAGATGGGACACCCGGCTTAACGTCCCCACTGGGAATGTACTCGACGAGCGAAGCACCAGGTGTACAATTTACGGCGGGGTCGGAAATCGAACACATAGCAGACAGGTCGAAGGCGCCAGCTCTGAGCTATGGCCACCTGTCAACGGCAATATGAATTAACGAAGTGAAGATAACGATCGATAGCGGAGTGTGTACCGCGATACAGGACGCGCATATAATCACCGGCAATCTCTCCTGTTCTACCAACGGAGGCTTCTATCCTACAGGGGATTTCCTAAGTTATATGTTACCTGTGTCCGCCGAAATCACGGTAGCGATAGCGATCGACGTCCGTACGAACAACCCCCCCCCCCCCCCCCCCCCAATCGACAAATTAGGATGTGTATATTCTGGTTAATTCTTGTCGCGTGCACAGCACCTGCCTGTTGGCTGCATCATTTATGGGACGAGAGCAGGGCCATGGAGTGGTGTACCCGTGCACCCGTAAATTGGGAGTGAAATATTTAGAATTTCTCTGCCCACGGTGTATAAACATAGTCACAGACACCGAGACACAGGTTAGAGTTGGAGCACTCAATGGTCTGCTCGTTTCAAGAGCAGCAGGTGTGTTATATACGTGTGGATCACCTTGTGGGCATTAGATCGTCTGCATTGTGCACATTACGCCAATTGGCTTTGAGAGTTCTTCTCTGCCTGCTTGCCACATTACACCATTACACCACAACCTTGATACTCCTTGATACTCCTTGTCTCTCCTTGTTACACCATGTTATGCCTTGATACTCCTTGTTACTCCTTGTCTCTCCTTGATACTCCTTGTCTCTCCTTGATACTCCTTGTTACTCCTTGTCTCTCCTTGATACTCCTTGTTACTCCTTGTTATTCCTTGATACTCCTTGTTACTCCTTGTTATTCCTTGTTATTCCTTGATACTCCTTGTTACTCCTTGTTACTCCTTGATACTCCTTGTCTCTCCTTGATACTCCTTGTTACTCCTTGATACTCCGTGTTACTCCTTGTCTCTCCTTGATACTCCTTGTTACTCCTTGTCTCTCATTGATACTCCTTGTTACTCCTTGTTATTCCTTGTTACTCCTTGTTACTCCTTGATACTCCTTGTTATTCCTTGATACTCCTTGTTACTCCTTGTCTCTCCTTGATACTTCTTGTTATTCCTTGATACTCCTTGTTACTCCTTGTTATTCCTTGATACTCCGTGTTACTCCTTGTCTCTCCTTGATACTCCTTGTCTCTCCTTGATACTCCTTGTTACTCCTCGTTATTCCTTGATACTCCTTGTTATTCCTTGATATTCCTTGATACTCCTTGTTACTCGTTGATACTCCTTGTTATTCCTTGATACTCCTTGTTACTCCTTGTTATTCCTTGATACTCCTTGTTACTCCTTGTTACCACTTGATACTCCTTGATACTCCTTGATACTCCTTGTTACTACTTGATACTCCTTGTTACTCCTTGTTACTCCTTGTTACTCCTTGTCTCTCCTTGATACTCCTTGTTACTCCTCGTTATTCCTTGATAATCCTTGTTACTCGGTGATACTCCTTGTTATTCCTTGATATTCCTTGATACTCCTTGTTACTCCTTGATACTCCTTGTTACTCCTTGTTATTCCTTGATACTCCTTGTTACTCCTTGTTACCACTTGATACTCCTTGATACTCCTTGTTACTACTTGATACTCTTTGTTACTCCTTGTTGAGGCTAATAAACGGATGTCCGGTGATGTAATGTCTCCTTTATAAGTTGGCACCTCTTTTTCCATGCTAATGCTAAGGCTGCAGATATGTGTCATTATTTTAACGAGGAGAGGTTTGTCACCGTGCAAAGCCAGAGGACAACAGGGTGCTAAATGTGCTTGGAAAGCTGGAATTTATCGAGGTCTTCGCGTTTAATATTGAACTCCACTCTGACCCGGGAACCCTTCTGGTCGGAATCCCACCAACAAGCAATGTAATGTATTGCGGTAAAATGTGTACAAGGTACCATGAGATTTATAATATCCACAGGCGAATGCCACGAAATATGACAGCCGGCTAAATGTTTCCACTGAAATGTGACAGCTTCAGGGTGGTTGGCACGGCAACGCGATGGCATTTAATCGAAGTGAAACCCCTTGATTTGCACCATCTCTCACAACCACGTGACCCTTAGGGCCTGAATCTTTACCTCCGCCACCAAAGGTGGATTGAGGTTATGTTTTCACTTCTGTCTAGCCGTTTTTTGTTTTTTTTGTGAACAAAATATCTCAAAAAGTTGTGGACAGATTCGGACGAAATTTGGCAGAGATGTAGCGAATGTGACGAGGACGAAATGATTAGATTTTGGTGAAGATCCGGATCTGGTTACTAGAATCTTTTAAGTGATTTTTCACCATTGGGAGATCGGGCCAAAAACGATACATAGCAGGATATCTCAAAGTTAGGGACGGATTTGGACGAAGCTTTGTGGGCAGGTTGTGTGTGTGACAAGGAAGAATCGATTCGATTTTGGTGAAGATCTGAATATGGATTCGGATGTGAGAATTATTTAATTTTTAAGTGATTCTTTACCATCGGGAAATAGGGCTAAAACCAACATATAGCAGGATATCTCAAAAGGTTATGGGCGGATTTGGACGATACTTCTTGGACAATTTGTGTGTATTTCAAGGAGGAATCAATTCGATTTTGGTGAAGATCTGAAAATGGATTCGGATATGAGAGTTATTTAATTTTTAATGTGATTCTTCACCGTCGAGAGATAGGGCCAAAACGATACATTACGGGATATCTCAAAAAGTTATGCACGGATTTGTACTAAACTTGTTGGACAATTTGTGTGTATGACAAGGAAGAATTGATTCGACTTTGGTGAAGATCTGAATATGGATTCGGATATGAGAATTATTTAATTTTTAATGTGATTCTTCACCGTCGAGAGATAGGGCCAAAACGATACATAGCAGGATATCTCAAACAGTTATTCACGGATTTGGACGAAACCTGTTGGACAGGTTGTGTGTGTGACAAGGAAGATTCGATTCAATTTTGGTGAAGATCTGGCTCGGGCTAGTAGAATTTTTAAAGTGATTCTTCACCATTGAGTGATATGGCCAACCAGGCGGAGGTATGCTCTCTACTGGGTGCCGTTCTAGTTTCGAATCAGTTTATCTAACCGGTGATGATAAATGTGCCTATTCAATACCGTTATCACTACAATGTGGGATCTTTTTGTTTAAAGTGAAAAAATTCAAAATTTGAAAGGCGATAATCACTTGGTCTGATTATGATCAAATTTTTTGATTATGATTGAAATTTGATTATGATCAAATTAGTCCTTGCACAAAGCCTCCAGGGAGATGCCAAGTGGCCTCTCCAGAAAGTACTGGGAAATTCAAGAAAGTTTGGATTTTCCAATTTACTTCTCTCTCTTTTTTTTGTCTGGCGCTCCTGCCTCTCACCTTGAACTTCTTAATGCCGTGGAAACCATGGCCCTCAAAATTAGTGGAATCTCTTGTGATGAAGTGGACTCCCTGGAACTGATAATCTTGCATAACAGACAGGTCGGTGACCTCTCTGTCCTCGACCACCACCTCCTTTCAGGTCTTGCATAATCCCCTGCCCTTTTTCATGCCCTTTCCCTCCCCAGTTTTCTACAAGGCACGCACAGTATGCCAGTAACCCTCTTCTTCTTTAACTCCCCAAATCCAGGCCGACTGCTCACCTCCACTCATTTATCCAGGTTATTGTGTCCCCCTGTCCTCTCCTGCCCCCTCTTCTTGCCCTGTCGCAGTTTGTATCCAGCATGTTCACCTCTTGTGTCCTCCTCTCCCTCTTGTTTGATCTCATTCTTCCTTATCCTAATTCCTCCCTCTGCTGCGTCCCTCCACCTTGTTGGTGTTTTCCACCATTTTCCACTGTTCTTCGTAGTTCCTACAATTTCTGGTCTGTTTTGCGTTCCAGCTCTTCCACAAGCCTTGTCTTAATACAAAAACTAAAAATAACCAATCCCCAGAAATCGCGTTTGGTGCTTTAACGCATGTGCTGAAAATGGAGATGGTGGTGACAAGTGAGATCACAGAGAACGTGGAACATTGAATAATTATTTAATTTCTGGTCAAATAAAACAGCAAGGATGTTGAAAGATCCAGACGATTGACATTGCATGTCAACGTTATATGCAACTTTTTGTGTTTAACAAATATCCAGATCAAATATGGACCTACCCAACCCCTCTCTTTGCATCTCTCTCTCTCTCTCTGATGTACCTCTTCATGGAGTGTCGGTGCCACCGAAGCAGCTTCCTGAGCAACGGTTACACTGGGTGGTTTGCCATTGCCTTCCCATCGGTAGTTAGGACAGGAATTTGTAATTTGGACGCCGTGGGATCTTTGACGTCCACCAACGAATGCCGGCAGAAGGGATGCCCGGTTAACGTCCAAACGAGGGACGGTACACACATTGATGATTCATGAAGTCTGTGAAACACCAGGGTGACAGACTGACAGTTAATAACTGCGTCGAGATTCAAACCCAGGCTAGACAATTTTTTTTTTTTTTGTATACAAGATCGAGGCTCGTGTAAGAGCTAACTTCGAGGAGAGTTTGAGTAACTCCAGGCCATCCTGCCAGCCCTGAATCTCTGTAACACCATGAAAATTGTTATTTGTTGTGATTACTGCATTCTAATTTATAGTTAACTAGCAGAAGTACCCGGCGTTGCCGGGCGGGAGAGGGGAGGAGGGGGGGGAGGGAAGGGGAGGGGGGCTGGGGGTTGGGGGATGGAGGGGTCGAGAGGAGTGAAGGGGGAGAAGTGGAGGGGAGGGGGGGAGGGGAGAGGAGGAGGGGAGAGGAGGGGAGGAGGGGAGGGGAGGGGGGAGGGGACTAGGGGAGGGGAGGGAGGGGGAGACAGGAGAGGAAGGGGGTTCATATATATGCTGGTGGGTGAATGTGGCTCATGTTTCTGAGTCTGAGTTAAAATGTGTGTGTATATATATATATATATATATATATATATATATATATATATATATAATCGTTAGATTAAATAAGACGCGGACGTAGCTTCAGGACGTCGATCTTTAATTGTCGACAAGCTTTCGACCAACAAAGGTCTTCTTCTGAGTCTACAAAAACAGCAGGCATGTATATCAGTCAAGTATGTATGGTGATATGTGTGTGAGATGTGTGATGTGTGTAGAAAATGCATACAGAAGGAAGAGCCACGCCAAAGTTCACTCACCAGCCCCAAGTTCAACGGAAGTGACCGTTTGCGTTACAGTTAGGGTGCACGTGCATATACAAATATAGAGATATACATACATAAACACACAAGCATATATTCATATCCCATTTATATTCATATAATATATTTATATATTTATATAAATGACATATAAAGGTAGAATGAATGAATGAATGAATGAGTTACGGTTAACAATTTGATTGGGTTGATGTGGGAACATGCTTTAGTCATCAAAATTTATGCCATGAGGGACTTTTGTCCGAAGTTTGTGTATCCAAAAGGACTCACGTTTCAGAATCGTGGTGTGTGATCGATTTGTGATTGATTCAATGGCAGAGATCTGAATGTCATTTATAGAGTGATCCGGTTGATTAAAGTGTATCGTGTAAGGTAGAGATTTGCCCTGACTGGTGTGGAAGTTATTGATTTCTGACCGGGTGTTATTAAATCGTGTGTAGAGTGTATTTTCAGTTTTTCCAACATATTGTTTGGTGCACTTTTGGCAAGTGATTAGGTATATGACCCATGTAGATTTGCAGTTCATATAGGAGGTGATGGGGAATTTTTGTCCAGTGCTAGAACTACAGAATTTGTTTCCTTCTAGTAAATGCTTGTGAATAATGCATTTGTTTGCTGTGCATTTATAGAAGCCAGGGATCCTAGTTTCTTTGTTGTGGGGCTGTGGGTGCTTTGCTTTTACCAAGAGGTCCCTGAGTGTCCGACCACGTCGAAATGATGTTAGTGGAGGTTGACGAAATGTGGTGCCGAGTGTTTCTGATTGATGGAGGAGAGGAAGGGCCTTATTCAGAATACTTGGCAATTGGGATGAGGTAGCAGAGTAGGTGGTTACCAGTGGGACACGGTTAGTTGCAGGTTTGGGTTTGTAAGTCAGAAGGTCTGCTCTCGGTATGTGTTTTGCTCGGGTTATTGCTTCTTGCACAGAGTGAGGGTCATAGTTTATTGCAATGAAGTGTGTTTCTAATTGGCAGAGAGAAGTTTCTTCTGCCATTTTTGTTGAGCAAATGCGTCTTACTCTGAGTGCTTGACTGTATGGTATGCTTGCAATTGTATGTTTAGGATGAGATGAAGAAGGGAGAAGGTAAGAGTGAGTGTCTGTTGGTTTGGTGTATAGTTCTGTTTCGAGTCTGTTATTTTGAAGCGTGAGTGATGTGATGAAGGTATTGCAAGCATACCATACAGTCAAGCACTCAGAGTAAGACGCATTTGCTCAACAAAAATGCCAGAAGAAACTTCTCTCTGCCAATTAGAAACACTCTTCATTGCAAGAAACTATGACCCTCACTCTGTGCAAGAAGCAATAACCCGAGCAAAACACATACCGAGAGCAGACCTTCTGACTTACAAACCCAAACCTGCAACTAACCGTGTCCCACTGGTAACCACCTACTCTGCTACCTCATCCCAATTGCCAAGTATTCTGAATAAGGCCCTTCCTCTCCTCCATCAATCAGAAACACTCGACACCACATTTCCTCAACCTCCACTAACATCATTTCGACGTGGTCGGACACTCAGGGACCTCTTGGTAAAAGCAAAGCACCCACAGCCCCACAACAAACAAACTAGGATCCCTGGCTTCTATAAATGCACAGCAAACAAATGCATTTTATTCACAAGCATTTACTAGAAGGAAACAAATTCTGTAGTTCTAGCACTGGACAAAAATTCCCCATCACCTCCTATATGAACTGCAAATCTACATGGGTCATATACCTAATCACTTGCCAAAAGTGCACCAAACAATATGTTGGAAAAACTGAAAATACACTCTACACACGATTTAATAACACCCGGTCAGAAATCAATAACTTCCACACCAGTCAGGGCAAATCTCTACCTTACACGATACACTTTAATCAACCGGATCACTCTATAAATGACATTCAGATCTCTGCCATTGAATCAATCACAAATCGATCACACACCACGATTCTGAAACGTGAGTCCTTTTGGATACACAAACTTCGGACAAAAGTCCCTCATGGCATAAATTTTGATGACTAAAGCATGTTCCCACATCAACCCAATCAAATTGTTAACCGTAACCCATTCATTCATTCATTCATTCATTCATTCATTCTACCTTTATATGTCATTTATATAAATATATAAATATATTATATGAATATAAATGGGATATGAATATATGCTTGTGTGTTTATGTATGTATATCTCTATATTTGTATAATATGCACGTGCACCCTAACTGTAACGCAAACGGTCACTTCCGTTGAACTTGGGGCTGGTGAGTGAACTTTGGCGTGGCTCTTCCTTCTGTATGCATTTTCTACTCACATCACACATCTCACACACATATCACCATACATACTTGACTGATATATATGCCTGCTGTTTTTGTAGACTCAGAAAAAAGACCTTTGTTGGTCGAAAGCTTGTCGACAATTAAAGATCGACGTCCTGAAGCTACGTCCGCGTCTTATTTAATCTAACGATTATATATTCAATACAAATGAGACGCCCTGCTCGTACTTTGGAGTTTCTACTATTTCTTACAGTTATATATATATATATATATATATATATATATATATATATATATATATATATATATATATATTGTTGCGGATCTCACCGTCGGCCCTTTTTCCCCTTACCAAGGGGGATTAATCCCCTTGTCTGCGACTGACCGACGTGAGTCCTGAAGCTGCCCAGCTCCCTCCAGAGAGGCAGGTGAGCAACCTCGTTCGAGACCGCGGACAAGATGTTATTTGCCGAGCGGATTAGCAGCCACGGCTCGAACCATTAGCAGTACTACACCCGATCCTAGGCGTTGGCCAAGTCGTGCCACAGGTATTCAATGGGGAGATCACTAAAACGAGGCGGATGTAAAGGAAAGAAGGCAAGGTAGGAAGAACAGGGATTTATTACTAACTAGGGATTAAATAGGGAACTATTAGGGAACAGGAATTAAATACCAACTTCTGTCCTGGAAGTCCTTGGTGTTCTTGTGTTTTATACTTCTCCCCCCCCCCCCCTTCCCACGCCTCCTCCCCCCGGGCCCTCTCCCTTCCACGCATCTCCCTGCTCTCGGATGTTGTGTTTGTGTGCTTCCCCATCTCTCCCCATCTTGTCTTCCGCTCCCTCTTTTTGTATATTTTGTTTGTCTGGTTGATTTGTTTGTGAAATAAATGTTAGCTCTTTACGAGCCTCGATTCAGTATACAAAAAAAAGAAAAAAAGAAAAAAAAAGTGTGATGCCGATCAGGAAGAAGAAGCCGTACTACCAAATTTGCACACTTCTGGAATTGTTTGATTTATTTGTATTCAAATGTCTGGTGATTGTTTTGTATTTATTTATGCGAATGTGCACTTGTATATAACTGGCATTAATTTAAAAAGGCTTATGCACGATCGAGCGATTTTTTTTTTAACTCCAAAAAAACGATATTTTTTTTTCATACTTTTTTTTTCTTTTCCTAAAAACACTCCCAGGCACTCACTGATGAACCTCTGAAAGTTTGACAAAGATCCGTTCAACCAACTCTGACAAAAATGGCGACACACAGACAGACAGACAGACATCTCTCTTATATAGTAGACTAGCAAAAGGACACGGCGTTGCTGGGTGGGGGAGGGGGGGAGAGGGGATAGGAGGGGGAAGGGGGGTGGGGGTTTTGGTGGGAAAAGGGGGGGAAGTGGGGAAGGGGAAGGGGGAGGGGAGGGGGAAGGGATGGGGAGGGGAGGGGGAGGAGATGGGGAGGGGAGGGGGAAGGGATGGGGAAGAGGGGTAAGGGGGGGAAATGGGGGGGAGGGGTGGGGGAAGGGGAGGAGGGGGAGGGGGGAAGGGAGTGGGGGGGGGGGGGATGGGGGGAGGCAGGAGAGGTAGAAGAGGAAGTGGAGGAAGGGGGGTTCATCACCTTTTCGTTAAATATATGCTGGTGAATGTGGCGTTCATCCCGTTTCTGCGTTAAGTGTGATGCCTAACAGGAAGAAGAAGAAGCCGTATTACTCACTTCGTACACTTCCGGAAATGTTTTATTTATTTGTGTTCAAATGTCTGGTGATTGTTTTATATTTATTTAAGCGAATGTGTACTTGTATATAACTGTCATTCATTTTAAAAGGCGTAGGCATTATCGAGCGATTTTTTTTTTTACTCCAAAAAAACGAAGTTTTTTTTTTCAATTTTTTGTTTTGTTGCCTAAACACTCCCAGGCACTCGCTGATGAACCTCTGAAAGTTTGATGAAGATCCGTTCAGCCATCTCTGAGAAAAATGCCGACACACAGACAGACATCTCTCTTATGTAGTAGTAGATTTGTGTGGTATTGATTATAAGCAGGATAGGGTTTTTAAAAACAGTGCATTGATCCTCTCTAGTATAAAACGGTGTTCTTGTGGTAAGATCACTGGACTGGTGTGTTCGATCTTGTCGGTGTAAATCTGGCTGAAGGCTGAAGGCTGAAGGCATCAATATATTTGGATTATTGGCTTCTGGAAACTGAGCAATTGTCCAAGGATAATTACCATGTTGCTACAGGATTGTCATAAAACACAGTTGGCTCAAATAAAAACCTTCAGATGGGGGCCCTGTATGAAACACCTGCGTGGTGTCGGTCTGCGTGGTACCGATCCAGTCCATAGTTTGTCATTCACTTTCAACACCCTTTGGGAAGATTGGAATGGGCATTCCAATGCTACCTATGAAATAGCAGTGCTCCTCACGTCCCTCTTCCCCCATGCCCACCCCTCCTCCTGCCTGAGTCTTTAGTTTAAAAAAAAGAAGCTGTTGTTACCTGACTGTACCTCCACACCCCTGTGTCTGTCTGTCTGGTTGTCTGAGAGCAGGATAACTCAAAAGGTTATGGACGGATTCGCATGAAAATTGGTGGACATGTTAGGTGTGTGACACGGATGATTTGATTAGATTTGGGTGAAGATCTGAATCTGGATATGAGAATTTTTTTATTTTGTAGGTGATTCTTTACTATTGAGATAGGGCCAAAAACGACATGTAGCATGATGTTTAAAAATGTTGTGGATGGATTGGGATGAAACCTTGTGGACAAGTTAGGTGTGTGACAAGGGTGAGTTGATTAAATTTGGGTTAAGATCCGGATCTGGATCCGGATATGGGACTTTTTTCATTTTCTCGGTGATTCTTCACCATACAGAGATAGGGCCAAAAACGACATATAGCATGATGTTTCAAAATGTTGTGGATGGATTGGGATGAAACCTTGTGGACAAGTTAGGTGTGTGACAAGGGTGAGTTGATTAAATTTGGGTTAAGATCCGGATCTGGATCCGGATATGGGACTTTTTTCATTTTCTCGGTGATTCTTCACCATACAGAGATAGGGCCAAAAACGACATGTAGCATGATGTTTCAAAATGTTGTGGATGGATTGGGATGAAACCTTGTGGACAAGTTAGGTGTGTGACAAGGGTGAGTTGATTAAATTGCAATTAAAAAATTGCAATTAAAAAGTTGATTAAAAAAAGGAAAATGGCAACGTTCCCTTTTGGCTGTCATCCCATCCTCGGCAACCATCCCCTAAATACGGTTGAACTCTATCTCCATTGTCATTGTGTTTTAATTTCTCTTGTGGTTCATCGCACCTGTTACCACTCCCCTTAATGTTACCTGCTACCACCTGCTACCACTTTGAAACACAACCCAACTGGCATGTTGCGAGTGAGGCTTCAGCTCAAAGCTGCTGTTCTTTAGAGAAGACTCCAAGCTGTCTATATTGTGTCCTTGCACCAGCATGTGCATGTCAAGTGCCTCGGAAGGTGTTTTTTCATTTGTACACCATTCTCCAAGATGTTCAAATTCTTGTCTGGCTCTGGCCTTTTGTACATCCCATTGGATTAATATCTCAGTTTGCTCATGTATTCGCTGGGATAACCTCTGAGACTCTTCCCACAGCCACCCCATCCATGAAACTCTTCCAGCTCCTCCCAGTTGACATCCAGCGGATTTGTTAGATTACTTTTTGTTGTGGGTTCAAAATGAGTGATTCATTCAGTCATGGAGCGCATGCCAAAAAGCAATTCATCACGGTTCATCCTTATCCACCAGGCGATTATCCCTCATGATGTGCTCATCACAGAGCAAAAGAGAAGCGACCGAGAGCGCCCTCTGATCCTCAGATACGCTCAATGGATGTGGAACGTGCTCCCTGTTCATCTGCCCGGCCTCTGATAATAGATTTTCCTGGTTGGATTAAAACTGCTATTATCAAGGATTTTCACAACATTTCCTCTTCTTTGACTTTCATCTACTTATTAAATATCATACCAGGTGATTGGTTGTTCTAATCTCGGCCAAGCTACAAATACATACAAAAGGTAGATTTTTTTCCCTGTTAAATCAAATGGCAATACATGGCTTAAACCTCAGGCAGCATCCCTGTAATTCAAGAAACGTCATCAACACCATTAGTTAATATGTGGTGGCTCATTTAAAGGGATCAGTCATAAGGTTACAGTCTCGATATTAATGGGTCAATTGAAAGGGATCGACCTAAAAGTTACATTAAAAATAGTGGTGGATCACATTAAGGGATCAGCCTAAGGTTACAGTCAGGATATTAATGGATCATGAAGAGCAATGAAACAAAAACCTATAAGGAATCACGAAGACATATGAACCAGAAGGGTCAAAGTGCCCACAGATCCCAAACTCCCTGATGATTGGATGTCTCCAGTATTGTTTATTGTTTGCTCTTTTTAAATACAAAGGGGACTGGCAATTCTTGGAGCTGTCCAGTCTGGATTCAATTCAGGGATTAAAAAGTTATTATTATTATTCTTCTCAAAATACGTATTTCTGACATTCACATGCGACAGAAAGTTGACCAGGTTATCAAATAAATGGTTCTATATATATATATGGTGTTGCTTAATTGTTAGGGTGCTGGGCTTAGGCTATACATATCTATATATATATATATATATTGTTACGGTTTTTAGAACCTTCACATGAAATTTAGTATTAAAGTTCCTTATAAATAACCCCTGTGTACATTTCCCCTTAATTGGCTGTTAATTGAAATGATCGCACCTTAGTTAGTCCACATTGCAACACGTAGCAAATCATAGGCCCTTTCGTAGTTATTTCATTATTCTGTGTTTCAGTTAAGGCCATGTATTTCCAATAGTTGACTCTACGTTGCATCAATCAAATAAGATGGATCCCTTTCAATATCCCCAATGGCCTCCTAAAAGTGCCAGTAATGCAGCGTTCGCCGCCATTGCATCGGGCTGTGTTTACTGGCTCCACATCGCCCCAAACTCCATTACGCACGTGGTCAAGCCGGAGAAGAAGGGCGTGGCCCACACCTCGTCATCGAAGGTGGAGCCAGGGAGCGCCCTAACAACCAACCAGGAATCAGTGGGCATGGCTTGAGAGGGCGGAGAAAGAAAGATCTGGCAGGTTCATGAAGGTTCGACGGGGCAGGCTATAAAACCCGTTGCGCGGCGCCCCCCCGGGTTCGGTTCAGTTCTGGAGGTTGAGTTGAGTTCCGAGGGAAGGTGCGCTGAAACGAGTTCTGAGTTCTGTGGAGGGAGAGCAGTAGATGATAAATGTTGTTCCTGGGACACTCCCAATTCTCCATTCACTTACATGTAATTTTTACCCTCTACCCCCGTTTTCCCCTATTCCCCCCATCACCCCTATTCCTACCCCCCTTAATGTAGTCCCTTAGACCACTCTACTAATGAGCCTATAAATATATTATCTCTTTCTAACTTTTTAAAATCCCCCATTCTCCTTTGGAACTCATCTCCATCTAGGATATTTATAAATTGAACATCATCTTTATTTTTTATCTGAGCAAGAATAAAATGGTATGTTTCACGGAGGGCTCTCGTTTGTCCTCCTCCGGGTCCACATACCATCTTAAAGTTGTAATATATACCAGGCTGGTATCCATCAAAGTTCTCACTCCACTCTAATATATTTTTCTTCCCGCCCTCCATTACCCCACTTAACAAATGAATGCGTTTATCCGTCTTGTGAACATTTTCACCAGTTATTTCTTCAATAAGACTTATTTGATATTTCTCACTCATTATGTTTACGGTTTATATACCAAGGCTGATTATGCCTCCACTCTTTAGTCTGGTTGATACTTGGTTCTATCATTTATATATTCATTAAAAAAGGCGGCGGTAGCCCGTTAAAATCCCTAACCCCCCTTTTCCCCTAAGCCCCGCCCACTTCCCCTAAGCCCTGCCCACTTTCCCCTAAACCCCGCCCCTTCCCCTAAGCCCCACCCACTTTCCCCTAAGCCCCGCCCACTTTCACCCTCAGCCCCCCCACTTTTTTGCTAAGCCCCGCCTACTTTGCTAGGTCCTGCCCACTTTATAAACTCTCCAGCATTGCATCATTTTCAGTTGAAACATTACATCATTTTCAGTTTGACATGTCCAGCCTTGCCCAGGGAATTTCCACAGGAAATGACACAACCAGTCCTTCTTATAAAAGGCAGGGACCACACAGGCTTTTTCAAACACGCTTTCTGCTTCACTTGATAATGGACTACAGTGCTGATATGGAATGGGATAATTTTGGTATCCCTTGGAGTCCTACTACCTGTGTAGCGCTCAACCTTCAGATTGATGAACTGGACTCTAATCTCTCATCAATGAAGGTAATATTTTATTTAAATATATGTATATAATAATTGTGTATTAAATGTAAAAAATAATTAATTAATACGTTGTTAATTTTCTCCCACAGGAAATGACATCTGAGATGCGAAATGAAAATACTGCTTTTAACACAACTTGGGATGAAGTTATTGATTTGTTTGAAGACCTTTTGAGCAACCATGACCAAGCGAAAGAGATCTACCTTGATAATTCAACGAAAGTTTTACCTTGGAAGCCTTGAAAGACAGAATTGGAGGGAAGAGGGGAAAAAAAATATTAAAATACGTTTTTAAAAAAGGAGAAGATTATGTCAGGGTTGGGGTTAGGGATTGGGTTGGGGATGGGTGAGGGATGGGGTTGGGTTAGGGATGGTGTGGGGTTAGGGTTGGGTTAGGGGTGGGTTAGGGATGGGGTTGGGTTGGGGTTGGGTTAGGGATGGTGTGGGGTTAGGGTTGGGTTAGGGATTGGGTTGGGTTAGGGATGGGTTAGGGTTGGGTTAGGGTTGGGTTAGGGATAGGGTTGGGTTAGGGTTCTGGATGTGAGGTGAATTTTTGAATGAATGTCATACCTCACAGACTCATTTATCTTATATTTTATCATTGAATTGTTTTTTAAAAATTTGGAAAAAGATGAATAGAATTGGAAGGTCATACAAAGAGATGGAGTTAAGAACTTTTTTTAATGGTTGATGTAATGGATTCAGTTGTTTAGACTGACAAATTTGGTGTTTTAATGTGAGCGTTAGGGTTAGGGTTGGGGTTGAGGCTGGGTTAGGGTTTGTATATTATTATGACTCACTCACACACACAAAAGTTAAGCCCCAACTGAAAAGTTGAGGGATTCTGTGTTTGGGGTTCACAGACCTAAGAACGTATCCCCATTACATTTTATTATTTATTTATTATTTTCAAGGGTATTACCTGCTTACTTGTGTTTTTTGTAATTCTTGTGAGTAAAATGAACCCAAGATTTCTTCTCCATTTAAATCATATAATTTGTAGGTCCAAGGGACTGTATCCATTACATCAATGATTTTAAATAATTCACGAGTCCATTTTTGTGTATAACCTTTCTCAAAATGACTTTTCCATTTGTATATTCTTACAATATCACCAACTTTGAACTTGGGTTTTCTCAAATTAATCTCCTTTTCATATTCTAATTTTGTAAATGATTCTGATGGTTTTGATTTTGTTGATGAATGAACTGTATAATTGTAATTATCTACAATATCCTCGATTAAATATACCCATTGTTCAGAACCGAGTTGTGTGAATTTTTTATATAATTTCTCTTTCAAAGTACGATTAAAACGCTCAATAACAACTGCCTTTCCTTCATTAAAGGTGCTGTATAATTTAATACCCTCCCCCTTAAGAAATTTCATAAATATTTTGTTATAGAACTCTGTTCCCTCATCAGTCCACAGTTTCTTTGGTTTTCTTTTATCCCTATCAAATATTAGCTTAAATGCTAACATTAAAGTATAACCCCTTTTATTTTTTAAAGGAACAACCCAGGCAAATCTACTCCTCAAATCAATAACAGTTAAAGCATACTTGTATCCCCTATCATTATTCAATTCAATTAAATCGGCGGACCATATGTGGTCGGGGTATTTGGAATAAACCTTCCTTCTTTTAAACTTTGTGATTATAGGTTTGTGTAATTCATCAGCCAAAAGCTCCTCAGTCTTGATAACATCATTAGAGCCTAATAGTTTTTTGAGGGTGAATAACCAAGACCAAGTTTCAATTTACCACTTATCATTTTTTTCACAATAAACCTATCAACTTTCTCTCTCAACGTAGGATTTCGTATCAAAGACAAATTAACATTTCTCTGTCTGCTTCATGTTTTTCATCCAATGTAGTGGTATTCCCATAAGCAATATCATGCTTCATACACACTTCATCAACCCTATTTATAGGCTTAGACCAAGGTTTAGGATTGTCAGCCTCATCTAATCTTTTATCCAAGTTTGTTCCTGGACCACAGAAAGAATACCCTGGAAGGTGTAATTCCCCTGGAATTCCAGTTGTAAATTTACTTCCTGAGAGAAACCTTTGTATGTCTCCTCCTCTTTTAGGAGAGATGAATTGGCACTTTTTAGAGCCACACACTTGACATATTCCTTTTTGATGAACTCTATTATTTTTAGCTTTAACATGAGATATTTTTAGATTTAGTTTTCTTTTTACATTTGAGACAATAACTCATATTTATTTATCAGAAAAATTCCGACAGAGTATCAAAACCTTTTTGGTTTTCAACATATACATTTCTATCTTAATTTTTAAAACATAAAGAATCCTTAGGAATGCCTTCACTCTCTCCTCCATTTATTTACAAATAAAACTAACTAAAGTTAATAACACCAACTTCATCAACTATATGACCTTTGTCTTCTTCATGTATATCTCCTCGCTGAACTCATCTCAGCAAATTAAAAAATCAATATCTTTGTAAGAGTCATTAATTCTTTATTTTCCTCTTCGGTGCGTTGAGATTTATTTATTTGCTGTAATACACTCAATCCTTTACGAATCTCACTGATTTCCATCTTTTTATATTTTTCCTCCCTCTCTCTTTGCTCCCTCTCCTCCTCCTCTCTTTTCTCCCTTTCCTCCTTCTCCTTTTTCTCTCTTTCCTCCTTCTCTCTTTTCTCCCTTTCCTCCCTCTCTTCCTTCTCTCTTTTCTCCCTTTCCTTCTCTCTTTTCTCCCTTTCCTCCTTCTCCTTTTTCTCCCTTTCCTCCTTCTCCTTTTTCTCCCTTTCCTCCTTCTCCTTTTTCTCCCTTTCCTCCTTCTCCTTTTTCTCCCTTTCCTCCTTCTCCTTTTTCTCCCTTTCCTCCTTCTCTTCTTCAACTCCTTCCTCATCCATTGCTACCCTTGAGTTTGAGCCCCAAAGAATATTATACATATACTCATCTGGATTTTGAGATATTCTTCTTTCTATAATTATTTTTCTAAATAAAAGGATACCAATAAGATTTGTTGATGATTTCTAAAAGAGTTTTATATTTCATAACTTTGAGAAGTTCATTTTTATTTAATATTTTAAACAAGTCTCTACTTGTGGGTTTAGCAATATCAGTATAAGGCCAGTTTTTTATGACAAAATTCCCATGTATATGCTCCAAATCATAAGGTATGTAATACCGAGCACCCTTTTCTTGTAGGTATCCTTGAATACAAAAATTATAATTCTCTTGTAGTCTTCTTCCTGCCATTTATGTATCAGAAATATATGTGAGATTAATATTATGACAGGTAATACCACCCCATCTTCCCACTACCAAATCGGTTTGTATTCCTCGGCTTTCTATCCTTATCTCATTACCTTCCTTCTTTGTCATGCTAACCATTGCTATACTATCATATATTTTTCTTTTCTTAAAACCATGTATTTGTTGTTTACTAATTGTACTTCCACATAAATCCTTATCCTCACCAAGCGGATAATATTCTTCTTTACGAGACTGATTAAAATCATGTAGGTCTTCTAAGTTTATTGAAAAAGACCAATTATACCCTAATACTGTAGGCATATTTGTCATGAAAAAAAAATTCGCGTATTTTTTTTGTTAAAAGCAAAAACTCACTTGATTTTGTAAGAAGGTATCATAAGCTTTAAAAAAATTTAGGGTGGCATTTTTTCTGAACATTCTAACGGCCTGAAATCCAAGATGGCCGCCACCGTCTCCACGCATGGCTGGCGGACTTCCTCTCTAGTCGTCGTCAACGTGTGGCCCTGAATGGGTTTCTCTCATCTCCTCTTCCTGTTCAGGCTGGAGTTCCCCAAGGCAGTGTTCTGGGCCCCGTGCTTTTTCTGGTCTTCATCAATGATCTCTCTGACTCTCTCGAAAATCCTCTCTATCTCTTTGCTGATGACTCCACTCTCTGCCGCTCCATTCCTCTTCCCTCAGATCGGCAGTCTGCTGCCTCCTCACTCTCTGAAGACCTGGACAAAATCACAGACTGGTCAAACAAGTGGAACATGTCTTTCAATCCTGCCAAATCTCACACTCTTACTATGTCTCTCCGAAAAGATCGACTGGACAACCCTCCCATCTACTTTCTCAACAATCCTCTCCAAGAAGTTCTGTCGCTCAAGATTTTGGGTCTCACTATCTGCCATGATCTTTCTTGGGAAAACCACATTTCCAAGCTGGCCTCCAAAGCCAGTCGCCGACTGGGCATCCTCCGTCGTGCGAAGTCCTTCCTCGGCACACCTGAGCTCCTCACCACATACAAGGCTTTCATCCGCCGCTCAATGGAATACTGTTCTCCCCTATGGGCCGGTGCTCCTGCCTCACACCTAGCTCGGCTTCACGCTGTTGAAACCAAAGCTTTCAGAATTATTGGAATCTCCCGCGATGAAGCTATCTCTGAGGGCCTTTCACTCACTCACCGCAGGCAGGTAGGTGGTCTTTCTGTCTTCTACCGACTCCTCTCCGGCCTTGCACCCCCAGCTCTCTCTGTGCTCTGTCCCCCAAATATTCCTACAGGTCGCACAAGATCTGCCAGCAACCCTCTGATGGTTAAACTGCCGAAATCTCGGCTCTCTGCTCACCTTCACTCTTTCATTCCTCTTTTCTCCCGCCTCTGGAACAAACTCCCTCACTCCCTTCAATCCCACTCCTCCCTCCAGGTCTTTAAAACAGCTGTTCACCACCATCTCTTATCTTCCCCCATCCAAAACCTTGATCTTTTCTACCCCCGCTAATTCACCCCAGATCCACCTTGTTTGAAATTCCAACTTCTTTCCTGGAAGTCCTGGCAGTGTCCATATGTTTTATACCTCTCCCACCGCCCCCTTCCCATGCCCCCCCCCCCCAAAGCCCTCGCCCTCTCTCAGATCTCTCGATGTCTCCATGTCTCTCGGTCCCTGCTCTCAAATGTTGTGTTTGTGTCCTTCCCCCTCTCTCCCCATCTTGTCTACCGCTCCCGATGTTATATGTTTTATGTGTCGGTTTGTCTTTCTGTGTGATTAATGTTCGCTCTTTCACGAGCCTCGATCTTGTATACAAAAAAAAAAAAAAAAAAAAAAAAACCGTAGCAAAACGCCCTAAATTTGACGCTAAAATTAACTTAATGTGGTTTAAATATTTTTGTTTTCAGCATGAACTGCTTGGAACTTGTATATAGAGGTGACTATAATAACAATAACTTCCACCTGACTGCTAATCTTTTTATTTTGCACAATTTCAGACAGAGGCTGCCTTTTTTATTTCAACATGGCGGCCGGAAAATTGACGTTCGAATCCAGTCACCGGCAGCAGTTTGTTCGCTTTATTGTGTTAAGGTTCCACTTGTCCATTTTATGGTGTACTAACATATTCTTTTCTTCTTTTGCAGGCTGCAAGTACCCACAGCAACCATCACCCAGGATAACATAGCTTAGAGACCTTAGATTAACCAAAATGGCAGAGTCTTCATCTAACAAGAAGTCAAAAACGGTGGATTTTGAACTATGCTTTATTTGCCAGTTGAGCAGCAAGCAAACAGATTATACAAACTATGTGCTTCGTCCTTCTTTGCCTTCAGTAGAGAAAGTAATTACAACAACTGATGTTCGATGTTCATATGGGGAAACAGAATTCTCTACATTAAAGAATCGCATAAAAGGTTTGTCAGCCCATGAACTGTTACAGAATGATTTTTCATACACAAGACATGTTATAAGGATCTCACACATAAAACATGCATTGAACGAGCCAAGACCCGATATGAGAAAGGACAAGCGACAGGCAGCGTCAGTTATATAAAACAGAAGACAAAAGGACGACCGAAAAAATCTGATGCTGCATCTACAAGTGCTTCCACATCACAGCGATCTACCAGAAGTCAGGCTTTCGACAAGGAGATGTGTGTCATTTGTCAGGAAGACAAAGCAGACCAATTGCATGACGTCTCAACTGAAAACATGGGAGCTCAGCTCAAAGCCATTGGTCAACAAACAGACAGAAAATTTTTGAAAGTTAGACTGAGCAATGTTGTAGGCTCATCTGATCTTCTTACAGCAGTTGCTGAGGACATGAAGTATCACCTTCTGTGCTTAGGCCATGCAAAACGAGACATAGAAAAAGCTAACAGACCTCCAAAACAGCATGTTCATTTTGCACAGTTAGTGTCTGACCTGGAGATGCTCGACATGGTGGAAACTGAAATCAATGACCCATCTAACAGTTCAGCTTTGAATATGAACGACATTGAACAATCATATGTTGGTTTGCTAGAAGCCAATGGGTTCCCTTTACCCGACAATCCGCGATACAAACCATACTTAAAGCAACTGATTTTGGACAACATCGCTGATGTGCACTTCACCAGGCCTCCAGACAAAACCAAACCTGAGCAAGTACTTTCTACAAAATCCAAGGAAACCCTGTTAGCTGGTGCATTGGCCTCCGATACAAAAGACCTAAGAGAAGATGTGAAAGTCCTTCTGAAAGCATCTAAAATACTGAGAAGAGACATTGCAAGCGCAACCCCGTGGAAATTCGAAGGAACATTTGATAATTATGAACCACCTGCTTTGCTTCAACTCCTCTGCAAGCTTGCTATCCAAGGTTTACATCATGTTAAAACAATCAGCAGGGCCGAATCTATGAACCAAAGTGCATCTGTGCTGGCACAACATTTCGTATGTGCATACAAGTCTGATCGGCAGGTCACCTATGAAACAAAACATGAAGTTGTCACTTTCAAACACCGCACTGAGACTCCCCTTACCGTCGGCTTAGCACTGGACAAGTACTTTCTTATTGCACCTGAACTCTCAAACTTACAACATGAATTTGAGAAAAAGTACTTCACTGGCAGCAAGGCGAAGAGAACACAGCACCATGAGCTCACAGGGGGAAAGCTCACCCGAATAATACAAAATGCTGTCAAACTCAGTGCAGTATTTCACGAGCATGGAAACCCATTTGAATCCGCTGATGAGGGTGAGATCTACAACCTGCTCACCAAAGCAGTTATGAATGAAACTGCTACCAACGACATCCTTCGGCGTGATGAGATTGGGCAACAGGATGTTTAAAGGTTTCGTCACTGAATGCCTAACGGAAGGAAAACTTTCTGTGTGGGACAAAATGACCAAAAAGAAACTGGGTACCTTCAAATGTGCCAATGCAATGGCAGAAATCCGAATGGGAGACAAGGTGGTCAAAATCAAAGAAGAGCGAGGACTGTTGCAACAGTTCATTGTTATTTCAAGAAGTTGACCAGAGCTGAATCTCAAGGAATGCATCGGAACTTATGAGTTTGGTGTGGTGCCTCGATCACTATTTGCTTCAGATGGATCCCTCCTGCTGGCATACGATAAGGCATCAATACTTCATCATCTTGAGAAGCTGGACAGTAACACACAACATGTTCAAGCTGACAGAAATTAGGCAATCCAAGCAATCCAAGTACCCTTGCAGGTGGCAGACACAGCAGTGGAACATACAAATGTTGACCCAACAGACGAATCGTCAGCACACCGAGTGATCATTATTGATGGGATGGCTGTGGTAAATTCAGTTATCAAAACGGAACAAATGAAAACATGCCAAGACTTTGCAGATGCCTTTCTCCAGATAATCTGTAACATGGCAGCACAATATGATGAGGTCAGATTGGTGTTCGACCGGTACATCAAAACATCGCTCAAGGAACAGATGAGGACAAAGAGGACCAAGGGAAAGTCAACATATTACCACGTGAAGGACAACACTTTAATCCAACATATTTCACTGAAGGACTTCTTATCAGATATCCGCGCCAAAGGACAAGTGACCGAGTATTTGGCTGACAAAGTTGTATGTCACAGCAAGAGCTCCAACAACAGACTGAAACAACTTATGGTGACCTCAGCAACACAAACCAAGGGCAATGTTGATATCCCAGACTCGCTCCTCACTCACAGCCAAGAAGAGGCAGACACTGTTCTCCTTGAAGCAGAACTTGTTGTCAGTTCCCCAGACACAGACGTCTTTTTGTTGCTTGTCTACATGTATCCAAACTTACCAACGTCTACAACCTTCCTTACGGGAAAGGGCAGGCTGAAGAGGAACATTTCTGTGCGGAGCATATACAACAACTTAGGACCAAAGCGCACTTCTGCACTGTTAGGTTTTCATGCTCTGACAGGTTCCGATATGTCTGGTAGATTTGCTGGCAGAACCGAAGACTCGTGCTTCAAGGCATTTATGTCTTGTGATGATGAGATCCTGGAGGCACTAGCAATGCTCGGGAATGATGACATTGATCTGCCCGCTGATGTATGCTCTCAGTTGGAACGCTTTGTCTGTATTTTGTATCGATCCAAAATCTACACAAAAGTGAATGAGCTCCGTTGGTTCCTCTACTCAAATCGTGCAGCCGAAGGAGAAAACCTACCACCAACTTCTGGTTCACTGGACTTACACATTCGTTGGGCACATTACATATCCATGATTTGGAGAAAAGCTTGTGAAACTCACCCATGCCTCCCAGCACCAGCTGCATTTTGTTGGACATTTGATGCAGTTTCAAGTCACTTCTCTCCAGTTCGCTGTTTGAATCCACCAGCTCCTGAAGCAGTATTGCACCTCATAAAGTGCGGGTGCAAACGTGGATGCGAAGGAAGGTGCAGCTGTCGCAAGAACAATATCCCATGTACGGAGGTTTGTGGATGCTGGGTTTTCAGCTGCAACAACAAAACTGTCCAACCAGGGATAAATGAAGACTGTGAAGATTGAGGTGTTACTTTCTATGACATTCACAAAATTATAATTCACTTGATATCCATTGTTAAAAATACTAAATGAAAGCCAGGCATTTAATCAGTATGACTTTTTGCATCTTCCTGTTTAAACGATTTAAGAGATTGAACAGTAATTCAAGTATTTCATTTTATTTAGATCTGTTTGTTGGCTTGTTAATTATGTATTCTTTGTGAAAAATACATGTCTTTAAATAGATACTTTGTTTGTAATTACATGCGAAGGGAGAAGGTATAGTTTACATTGCGGGTGCGTGGTGGCCATTTTGGAATTTGGCATGCAGATCATACATATAACATAAATTTGATGATTCCATTCGATTCCTGGTCTCAGAAAACATATATTTAGACACTTTATTTGTAATTGTATCACATGTACTCGCGAAGATATCGCATTATTAGTGTTTGGTGGCCATTTTGGACGCCATCTTGGATTTCATAGTCTTAGAATGTTCAGAAAAAATGCCACCCTAATTTTTTTTAAAGCTTATGATACCTTCTTACAAAATCAATTGAGTTTTTGCTTTTAACAAAAAAAATACACGAAATTCCAAATATGCCTATACTATAAATCAGGCATATCATACCCCCATTTATTAATTCGCATATTAACTATATGTCCTTCTTTATAAAATTCAATTGTAAGCAGATAGTTAAATTGAATGAGGAAAGGTATGGCAGTATGGCAGTTCATGGGCTTTAATGTAGAGAATTCAGTATAACCAGGTGTTGTGGTTGTAAATTTTACTTGTTTAACAAAACGTGCTGTTTTATTAGATATATATTGTGATAAACAAAAAAAAATAACCACCTTTAGAGGCCATTTTTCCCCGCAAGCGGGGGTTGGCCTTTTTCGGGAACCGTGGTTGTTGTTGTTTTTCGGTCCCCTTTTTGAAGCAATGTTTTACGGCCGGATGCCCTTCCTGACGCCAACCCTTTTTGCCGCCTTTAACGACAAACAGGGAATTACCAGTGAACTGGTCCTCAATTAGCCGACCTCGGAAGGATGACAGGCTGAGTCAACCCCCCTGGCGTTAATTCAGCGATCGACCGGGATTCGAACCCAGGATCCTAGGATCCTAAGCTGGCACCCTAGCCGCTAGCCCAACACCAGGGATTAGATATATATGATGTCATTGATATATATGATATATATGATATATATGATAGATATATATTGTGATAAATCACTGAATCTAATTAAGTCATTCGCATCTGTAGGGTTTGGATAATTGATTAATTTATAAGTATTCTTCATATTAATATTTTTACTTATACTATATTTTTGTCGTTCAGCCTGTGCCTTTGTATAATAATTTGATAAATCAATATCCTGAGAGGATTCTCCAAAGATAGAACCATCTTTTCCAACATAAGTCATTTATATTAGATTTTAAATGACATCATAAAAATTTTCATTATTGTTGAGTTGAAATAATACATATAAACATAATTGACCACAACATTTAGAATTAATTTCTTGAACTTGAAACGTTTGATAAACACCATTCTGTAAGAATTGTATTACTTCAACAGGTGGTGGCATACCATAACTATCAAAATAATATTTATCCTGACTATTATGAATACAAACCCAATGAGAACCATTCTGGGTGTCTAAATTCATAATAATATTCTTTGTATTCTTGGACAACTTTGTTAATTCATCTCTCATACAGATTACCACATTGTCAATTTTTAGTGTTTTACAATACTTAGCTAGTTCTATATTTGACGTTGTATTCTTTCCAAATTGTTTAAACCATTTATCCATTTATTTATGAGAAAGATAGAACCAATTACCCCTTTTAGTTAGTTTAACACCCGCTTGAGCGATAGAGGAAAGCATATCTCCAACTAACAATCTGGCGTTATCAGGTAGACTTTCAAGTTTTTTGAGCAAAATCCACAATTACACCACTTCCACTAATTTGTTTCTCCAACTCCTTGTTATGTCTTTCCAATTCTTTTTGAGCTTTTAGTTGTGCCTTCCTTTCGTTAGCAGTTTTTACCGCTGCTGAAATACCACCAGTCAATGCTCCGGCCGCACTTAAACCAGCAAATAAAGGAATTAGAAACGGGAGAAATCCTCCCTCTTGTATTGAATATTTCTTCAACATAGGTTTTGTCATTTTAATTTTAAGTGATCCAACATCATTTAGTGTTTTCACCTGCTCTCTTGTGAGTAAAACATCAATTCTTACTGCTCCTTTTCTTTGAATTGTATTAACATTAATAATACAAGGCTTTTGATTTTGAATACAAGATGTTAATTTATTAAGATTGATTTGATTAACATATACCGGTTCTTTCCTACTCATTTATTTATGAGAAAAAACCTATATGATATTAATCATAACACCATTATCTGTATTAATCTGTAATTCTGTTTCTTCCAAAAGCAAACAATAAGCATCAACTTCTTCATTCTCTCCTCTTTCAATGTATAGAGAAGTATCCACTCTATTAGACTTTATAGTTTCCTTTTGAGAACTCAGGTCAATTGCGTAGATTGTAAAGTTTTTGAAACGCAACCATATCCAAAATAGGATTATTATTACCGTTGCTTTCACACACCTTTTGGTAAGAATTGTAGGCTTCCGCATAAGGATTTTTTTTCCCAATCAATTTCCAATCTATCTCGCGGATAAAATGTGCCATCAAGAGAAACCCGAAGTTGTTTCACCTTAGCATTATCACTCAGCGCATTATTCTTATCAGTACCCTCCTCTCCATCTGGTTTTAACAAAATGAGCCAGAGGTATCGTGGCTTTCCTTGAAGAACACCCAAATTCCAAGTGTAGATAATGTTTTCCAGTTTAACGTGTTGACATCTTCTTTTAAGGTATGATACATTTAGCGGTTTCTTTGAGTTAAGTCTTCTATTTAACATCTCTTCCGTTTTAAGATTAGGAGTATATTCACTGATATACCAACACAAATCATGAATAACAAATTTATTATTGTCTCCAAAAGCATTTTCAGCCCCAAAAAGCAACCTATTTACATTATCATTCCTTTGTAGTTGAAATCTAATTTTAAGCCCATACAAAACTTTATCATAATCACAAAATCCAAATATACCTTTCAGAGGTACTGCTGCAGTAAAATTATTTTCTGTTTTTGTATCATCATTATACATTGCCTTCCTTTGACTATAACCAGGGTCAGCATTTGTTCCCGTTGACATATCAGGAATAAAACCTTCAACAGCTCCCTTACCCATTCTATCACTAAACGAATATAGTGTAAATTTCATCATTTCAGATGTCGCAGTGACATAATGAACCGCTTCAACCTCTTGTGTTCCAATATATAGGCGGACACTATCAAACATTTTCCAGAAGAAATCATTTACGAGTGTAGCATTAGTGTTATTCGCAGCCTTAGTGAATTTAAATTTACACAGCAAGAAACTATCAGCTAGATTCAAGTAAGTTTGTTGATTATTTATTTCAAAACTTTTTGTTCCGTTTGAGTTCCAGTCTGTTCCTGTTATAGCATTTACCTTAAAATAGTCTTCCTTTTTAGTGGAGTTTGAAATGATAATCGTATCATCCAAATCATAGATACTATCAATCGCTTCCATACTTGTATTTATATAGCATTAAAATTGTTGAAACCCTGACCCAAGTATTTTAATGATTTTTTGTCGTTCTTGTGAAGATAGTTGAGTTTTACCTTTTTTGATTTCTTTGATTGCTTGTAATTTATGAGACTCCTTTTGAGCATCTTTTATACTCTTTATAGCACCCGCAACTGAGCCCACGGCAGAAGCAGTTGAACCAATTAGGTCTTTATGTTTAAGGATGGTTGAACCAATACCCATTAGAGTATCAATTATCCCATCTACTTTATTTCTGAATTGATGTCCCACACCCCGTTGTCTCTTTGGTTTATAGTATCCTCTACCAAGAAACATACCTTCACCCTTATAGTATGGTGAAAGGAACATCCCATCCCCTGTAATTATTTTATATTTTCCCAACTCGTGTTTTCTCACAATAACCATTATTTATTTATTGAAAAACTTCACGTAGGTGAATTCTGATGGATATAATTTCATCATTAAAGGATATCATACGATTATCTTGGTCGGTTGTCCTAAAATTTACTCTGTATATGGTTTTTCCTGACAGGTAAATAGACAAGATTTTTTGGTTCCATATTAAATTAATAACCAATCAGGGTTGAGTATGCGCTGAATGAAAATATGGTATTTGTTCTTATTCCATCGTTATAAGCACCATCAATCAAATCACAATGAATTAATACTGAATTTATACCGGAGGATATTTGAATGACATTATCACTGTAAGACGTCCCGTTAGTTTCAATCTTTTTTGAAGAGAAACCCAATAGCTCTCTAAACGATTTTTCAATCGTGAAATCAACTTTATAATTATTTTTAAGTTTAATAGTTGATTTTGAAGTGTGTTTTTGAATATCTATTACCATATTTTTTGGTTCATCACCTTGTTCTTTCATAAGGCGAGAGACTTCAGAAGATATTTGAGAAATCTCGTAAGCTCCAGGTGAAACGGTTATAGTTTTATATCCACTTCCTGGATTATAACTAAACTTGTTGTTTTTCTCTGTGATATTAAACAAGGTATTATAAGTTTCCATCGACAATAAAGATGCCTCACATTCTTTTGTGGGGTCAAGTTGTAGTGGGTAAGGGAATGATGCTGTGTAATCACTCGTTGTGAAATTAAAACTAAGAATTGTGCTTCTCATCTTATTTAATATCTAATAAAATATCTTTGTATTGATAATTATTAATTATTTTCATATTCATCAACTGGTCTAAAATGGCGGATGTTTCATTAAAACAATTGTTGTTTCCAGCCTTCTTACTACCTAACAACAATAATAGTCTATTAACTAATTGTGATGGGTCATTTGGAAGAACGCTAACACCCGAACCAAGCTTACTTAAAGCATCAATAATATGTTTCTCCTTCTCATTCTTCTTACTTTTACCAGCAACAGAAACTCCATAATCAAGTGCGTTTAGCAACTCAATATACTCTCTATCTTCCTCTCTTTCCATATCAAGTGGTTCCTCAAAATATTTTGAACCGCTGAGTCTGGAGTTTGTTAGAAGAAACATTCATCTTGGAGTTAATTCAACATTTGGTTGAGCAGAACTTAAGAACACCAATTTATCATTAAATATCAATAACTTTTCTTTCACAAGATGGAACTGTGCTGGTTCTTCTGAGGGAATGAGACCTGCTCTGGTTTTTGAATCCGCCAAATATTCATTGTTTTGAAGAGCTTCCACAACATAATTAGGGGGTTGATTTACCTCCGCAAGTTTCCGAAATAATCCCTCATCATCATATTCTAATTCTCCAAGTTCTTGCTCTGTCATTTGACTAAAATCTTTGAGCATTTGAAGTTTTTTCGGAGTAAATTCTACCGTGGGAACTGTAGGTGAAATCGTTTGTTGAGTTTTTTAAAGTGGTTTAAAAATTTTCTCTTGTTTTCTTTCAAAGGCTTCTTCACCCGTCAGTTTCTGTCTCCTTTTCTTCTTCATGCCTTCCTGTTGCTTTACAACTTTTGAAACCAACTCTTGATGTTCTTTAAACTTTCTTGCTCTTTCTTCGGTATTCATTTTCTGTATTTATTTATTGAAAAATATCATTTACTGAATTGTAAAGGTCAATGGGGAAATTTTCCTTTTCTTCATCATTATAGTAAATGTGTTGAAAAAAATCCTTTTCTTTAAATATTTCATCAAATTCTTTATTGGTATTAATACGAGTTGTTATTTCTTCTTCACTAATACTTGTGTCTCTGTTTTTCATACGTTTGCGTTGAGTCTCCTCATCGATATCAAAACCGAATGATAAAATCTTAACTCCATCACCATGCAATTGTTTAATAATTTGTCTCATTCCTTCAGGATTAGTTTCTAAAATCCCAAGACCATTAGATTTTACTTTATTTAACTCACTCTTACAATGTGAATATTTTGTAGAACCAAGAGAGACCTCCTCAAATATTTGACCTTCGTTCCTCAATCGCATATGTTCCTCCATTGAAATGTAGTAATAATCTTTCCCTTCTACTTCTCCTGGTCGCATTGCTCTGGTTGTGGTACCCACAAAACGAATCATAGGGTGTTTTAAAAAAAAACTTACAATCTTTTCATTTTTACTATTCAAGAGTTTAGATTTATGAAAGTTATTTCCTGAAGCAGATTTACCCACAAGATTAATAATAGTTGTCATTTATGTGTGTAAAATATCAGTTAGTATCTCATCTTGTTTCACAACAATATATTTATATTTTCCAATCGTGTGTTTCATATAATTTTCAAATTCTTTTTTACTACATAACGTAGAGCAATTATCTCTCCAAAAATTATTTACATCTATTGAATTTAACTTTAATAAAATAAAAGTATTGGCATTGTTTCTTATTGAGCGTCGAGGGAGTTGAAAATATGACTGACTAAGATAAATACAATTACAAGAAGAATGTCTCCCTCTTGTATAGTAGCTATCCATTACTGTTTGGTTTCTCTCATTAACACAATCATCAAAGATAACGAGGTTCTTTTTTGATTTATCTAAATCTTGAGGTGAAGGTATATCGTCCGTATTATCACTGAGAATACAAGTTATGGGTTTTGGTTTAGGTTTCTGTGTATCACAAAATAGTTGTATTATATCCTCAATGTTATAATCATTTCGTTTGTTTTGAAGTTTAAATAAACCTATAATGTCTTCCTTTTTAAGACCCGCATTAAAACCCTGTGAGAGTAGTTGATACTCAGGTTGAAAACTTGACTTTGTAAAAATTATTAAATTATTATAATCTAAAAAATTAGGACTAAGGAGCATCTTTAAAAGTAAACAGGTTTTTCCACATCCGCTTGAACCAACTATTAGACATCTCAATGAATTTGGAATGTTTTTATGGTTATTAAATTTTATCTTATTTTCCCAAACGGGTAAAAAATCATTCATTTATATATTTGGAAAACAAGTCATCTAACTTTTTTTGAGCTATTTTAGAAACTCTGTATTTTATCCTGAGTTCAGGTTTAATTTCAAAATAATTCATTATTTTATTTATATAGTATCTTGTATTAACATTTCCATTAAAATTATTTTGAATAATAAATACCATTAAACCCTTATACATTTCCTCAATACAAATAGTCTCTTCCCTTGTAAGAAATGGTGTATTATCATCATAATGCTTAACATTCATCTCTCTTATTAATCTTGTAAAGTAATTCATTTTTGGTTCTAATTTAAAAGAGTTATATATATATATATATTTTTTTTTATTATCATTAATTAAAATATAATCACAGAATAAACATTGATTATGTGCTTTTGATTCTGTATTTAATCCCACTCTATCACAAGCCGGACAATTCTCTAATTTATCATATGCGGAGTCTGGAAATTCTAAATATCCTTCAGAATTTATCATATTTATATAGTAAATTTTTACTTAAACTAAACGCAAGTTTTTTAGCTAATAAATACAATGTTTCAAAACACAAAAGACCAATTTCAATCAATTTCATCATCGATGGAAGATGTGGTAAAATATTTCAAAGATGTAAAATTGAATTTTTTTTTTTATTTTTTTTTTTATTTTTTTTTGTATACAAGATCGAGGCTCGTGAAAGAGCGAAAATTAATCACACAGAAAGACAAACAGACACATAAAACAAATAACATCGGGAGCGGTAGACAAGATGGGGAGAGAGGGGGAAGGACACAAACACAACATTTGAGAGCAGGGACCGAGAGACATGGAGACATCGAGAGATCTGTGGGAGGGAGAGGGCTTTGGGGGGGAGGCATGTGAAGGGGGGGGGGGGGGTGGGAGAGGTATAAACATATGGACACTGCCAGGATATCCAGGAAATAAGTTGGAATTTCAAACAAGGTGGATCTGGGGTGAATTAGTGGGGGTAGAAAAGATCAAGGTTATGGATGGGGGAAGATAAGAGATGGTGGTGAACAGCTGTTTTAAAGACCTGGAGGGAGGAGAGGGATTGAAGGGAGTGTGGGAGTTTGTTCCACAGGCGGGAGAAAAGAGGAATGAAAGAGTGAAGGTGAGCAGAGAGCCGAGATTTCGGCAGTTTAACCATCAGAGGGTTGCTGGCAGATCTTGTGCGACCTGTAGGAATATTTGGGGGACAGAGCACGGAGAGAGCTGGGGGAGCAAGGCCGGAGAGGAGTCGGTAGAAGACAGAAAGACCACCTACCTGCCTGCGGTGAGTGAGTGAAAGGCCCTCAGAGATAGCTTCATCGCGGGAGATTCCAATGATTTTGAAAGCTTTGGATTCAACAGCGTGAAGCCGAGCCAGGTGTGAGGCAGGAGCACCAGCCCATAGGGGAGAACAGTATTCCATTGAGCTGCGGATGAAAGCCTTGTATGTGGTGAGGAGCTCAGGTGTGCCGAGGAAGGACTTCGCACGACGGATAAAGATAAATATGGAAATTATTGGATAAAACCTATAATGGAAAATAACATGAGCTCCTCTATTTCATTTAAAGGAAGAGCTCTAACTATGTCTGGAAAGACATCTATTAGAGTAAGTCTAACAAATGTTTCTCCTCTACTCCTGGCATTTATTCAAAGCTTGAAAAAGTGATTGAAAGTGATGCTTTGAAAATGAATGATAAGACCATCAACAATACACATGGAGATATTTGTGTCTTCTTTAATAATCCAAAGGGTGTAGATTTAAGAAACATGAACAATGTTAATATTTCTGGTGAAATGTCATTTCGTACTATGATAGATAGAGATTATTTTAAGATAACCTTTGATATCAAAAATGTAGAGATTGAAACTAAAAATGAAAGAAAGTATATTGATATAGATGGCAACATCTTTTCTGCTAATTAAATATGGGTCAATACAGTAGTGAAGATTTTACTATTACATTGTACTCGGATGATAGTGATTCAGTATATACAAATGATAGTTATGAGAGTAGCTTTATTGATGATGGTAGTGATAGTGATGATGATGATTTTAGTGTTGAATTTAGTGGTTAAAAAGGTGTTTTGTTTTAAGTATACTTACATCTATAAAAGCCTCCGAAAAAGGCGTTTTTCTTTAAGCACAGTTTCATCGCTAAAAAGCCTCTAAAAAGACACTTTGTTTTAAGTATAATTTTACTATATAAATATGAACAAAGCAACGTATTGCGACGTTTGTGAACAAGAATATAAACAATACAAAAGACACATTAAAACCATCAAACACACACGCAATCTTTTCAAACAAATATCTCCACTTGGTCGAGAAACAAAACACTGCGATGTCTGTAATAAAAAATATCCTTAAGGAAGGCTTTAAAAGACATCTTAAAACAAATCAACATTTATCAAATTTTATCACAACTAAAAACATTGATGGGGCATTCAAAGGACATATTAAAATAAGAGTCTTTAACTTCAAACCTCCTGAACCAGAGTCTATAGTTGATGCTGTAGAAATAGTTAAACCTGCTGTTCAAACGTTGATTGAAAAAACACTAAAAGAAATGAAACCACTTAAATTTTACATGGGAGTAAAATTAGAAATGACAAAGAACGAAGGAGTTATAGATACACCATACATGAGAACTGAGCCACACTTTATATCTTCATATCAAGATTTTAAAACATCAGGAGTCTATGATGAACTTATTAAACAAGGGCAAGATGTGGATAATTCAATCGTAGGAAGTGGATTCAATATAGGAAAAATTATTTTCATAGACATTCATATTCTTAAATTAAATCCTCTAAACGCTTCTTCTTACATTGATTTACCTAGTGTTATCAAAAATAGAAAAGCAGTTATCAATATCAAAAATAAAGACAATAAATGTTTTCTCTGGTCTATTCTAGCACACTTACATCCTCCACATTTTCATGATGAAAGAGTATCTCATTATAAAAAATATGAGAATACGTTGAATACGAAAGAACTAAATTTTCCAATGACTTTAAATGATATTCCTAAATTTGAAAAGATGAATAATTTATCAGTTAATGTTTATGGTCTAACAGAAACAAACAACATTCAGGTTTTAAAGCTTTCTGGCAATTGTAAACAAACTCATATTAATCTATCTATCTATAATTCCAGTAATCTCTGTGTGTCTGTGTGTCTGTGTGTGTGTCTGTGTGTTTGTCTGTGACCGCTGTTTCTCGACAACCACGGGTCCGATATACTTGCAACTTGCCAGGTATATTGCTGGGGACCCGAGGATGTGCCTTTTCAAGGTTTCATATTAATCGGACAAGTAGTTACCGAGCTATGGCGATTTCTTTACCAAACTCCGCAAGCCGTTCGCTTTGGACCAAACCATTTCATGTAAATAGAGGGGGGGGATTGTCACCGTACTCGCAAGCCGTTCGCTTTGGACCAAACCATTTCATGTAAATAGAGGGGGGGGATTGTCACCGTACTCGCAAGCCGTTCGCTTTGGACCAAACCATTTCGCACATGGACCAAACCATTTCATGTAAATAGAGGGGGGGGATATAATTTTAGATATATATATAGTACGGGCATGCCCTAGTATATATAAAACACAGTGTGTGTGTGTGTGTGTGTGTGTGTGTGTGTGTGTGTAATGTTACCGATAGACTCCTAAACGGAGAGGCTCATGTACTTGATATTTGGCACAGACATGGCCATTGAGCCTGGGAAGAACATGGCCGACCTAAAAATTTATTTCATAATATTTTTTTACCATATTTTTACCTCAGCGCATTTCAGTGAGGAATATTTGACCGGTGGCAGAGCAGCGCGCTGATTCGCTCAGAGCGATCACGTGATGTTCCTTGCCACCATTAACTCAGTTACGCGTTCGCACGTATTTCAGAGCGAAAAGCGATTGTGTTTTTTCACATTTCAGCGAGGAACATTGCCATTCACACCACATAGGTTTTGGTAATGTCGGAGTTTACGGGCGTAAACTGGATAGGTGGTTGTAATGTCGGAGTTTACGGGCATAAACTGGATAGGTGGTTGTAATGTCGGAGTTTACGGGCGTAAACTGGATAGGTGGTTGTAATGTTGGAGTTTACGGGTGTAAACTGGATAGGTGGCTGCCTTCAAACCAACTGCCTTGACGAATGCTTTGTCGAGTCTTACAGGTAGAGCAGTACCATGTCTTCCCGTCTGATACATCACCACAAGTAATAAAACCACAATGGACATTACATCAAGGGCAAATACAATAATTCTTGATGAGTCTGCGACGTGCACACCACTTAATAATGTCAGGTATTAGAGCCAAAGAAGTGCTATTATGATTAATAGGGGGAGGCAGCGCGCTGATTCGCTCATTCGCGCTCATTGATGACGATCACGTGATGACGTGATCACGAATGATGTTTGTGACGCGATCACGTGATGTTCCTTGCTGCCATAAACTCACAGCAAGTAGCATAGATTTTAGCATGATTAGCATTTAGCATGATTTAGCATAGATAGTAGCATGTTTCACATAGATTTT
Source organism: Myxine glutinosa (assembly GCF_964187855.1). NCBI lineage: Eukaryota > Metazoa > Chordata > Myxini > Myxiniformes > Myxinidae > Myxine > Myxine glutinosa. Next base: position 42,743,679 of record NC_136273.1, on the reverse strand, counting down.
TTTTCAGCGAGGAATATTATACACGGATTCTGACCGGTGGCAGAGCAGTGCGCTGATTCGCTCAGAGCGATCACGTGATGTTCCATCCCCGCCACCAGTTGGCTTCACTTTTCAGGGAGTATGAGCGTTCTATATATTTTCAATTCAGTGCGCCCGACTTGCTCACGTACTTGATTTGTGGCATAGACATGGCCATTGGGCCTTCACGGTGTAATTTGTGCAAGGCTTTTGTCCGAGTGAGCTTGAGTCGAGAGGGCGAATGTACGGGTTGGGAATGTACGGGTCTCCCTTCCCCCACCCGGCAACGCCGGTACTGGAAGGCGTCACAGGATCGGTGAGTCTCCAAAATCCACTTTGTGCTGTTGCGAAGATTCAGGACGATGTCACGATTGTTGTGCTGCTCTCCGACCATGAGAACTGCAACGTCATTGTTGACTGGCCCTCCCCTTCCCTCCCCCTTTTTCCCCTCCCCCCCTCCATCCTCCCCTCCCCCTCCCTTCCCCCTCCACCCTACCCCCTCCCCTTCTCCTCTCCCCCTCCATTTTCCCCCTCCCCCTCCCTTTTCCCCCTCCCCCTACCCCTCCCCCCTACCCCTTCCCCTTCCCCCCCTTCCCCCTTCCCCTCCCCCTCCCCTCCCCCTCCCCCTCCCCCTCCCCACCCCCCTTTCCCCTCCCCCTCCCCCCTATGGTAAAAAAATATTATGAAATAAATTTTTAGGTCAGCCATGTTCTTCCCAGGCTCAATGGCCATGTCTGTGCCAAATATCAAGTACGTGAGCCTCTCCGTTTAGGAGTCTATCAGTAACATTACACACACACACACACACACACACACACACACACACACACATACACACACACACACACACACACACACACACACACACACACAAACTGTGTTTTATATATATATAGAAGATTGTGAATAAATTTGAAAAGACCAATAAGAAGTTGAAGGGAATAAAAAAGAATGTTATAAAAGAAACAATAAACTTTGAGCATTATTATAACTGCTTAACAACAAAGAAAGAAGAGTTTAGAAAGATTAATTCAATAAGAAGTTATAAACATCAATTATATTCAGAAGAGGTGAATAAAAAATCTCTTGGAGCTTTTGATAAGAGGTTTATTTTAGAAAATGGAATTGATAGTGTTCCATATGGATTTAAGTGTTAAAATATATATAAGTGATAAGTTAAAAAGGGGGGTTAGGGATTTTAACGTGCTACCGCCACCTTTTTAAAGGAATATATAAATGATAGAACCAAGTATCAACCAGATTAAAGAGTGGAGGCATAATCAGCCTTGGTATATAAACGGTAAACATAATGAGTGTGAGAAATATCAAATAAGTCTTATTGAAGAAATAACTGGTGAAAAAGTTCACAAGACGGATAAACGTATTCATTTGTTAAGTGGGGTAATGGAGGGCGGGAAGAAAAATATATTAGAGTGGAGTGAGAACTTTGATGGATACCAGCTTGGTATATATTACAACTTTAAGATGGTATGTGGACCCGGAGGAGGACAAACGAGAGCCCTCCGTGAAACATACCATTTTATTCTTGCTCAGATAAAAAATAAAGATGATGTTCAATTTATAAATATCCTAGATGGAGATGAGTTCCAAAGGAGAATGGGGGATTTTAAAAAGTTAGAAAGAGATAATATATTTATAGGCTCATTAGTAGAGTGGTCTAAGGGACTACATTAAGGGAGGTAGGAATAGGGGTGATGGGGGGAATAGGGGAAAACGGGGGTAGAGGGTAAAAATTACATGTAAGTGAATCGAGATTTGGGAGTGTCCCAGGAACAACATTTATCATCTACTGAGAGCGCATGAGGCAGAGGACACAGGAGGCAGAGGACGCAGGAGAAAGCTGCCAGTGTGAAGCCGAATACGTGGCACTGCCGGCTCTTCGCCTCCAGCCCGGAGCGGACCTGCTTGCCATGACCTGCAAGAAAACCTTCCAGCCCGGTTGTCCCACCTGAACCTTCTCATCCCTCCATTCATTCCTGTCTGCAATCCCCTTTCGTGTACGTGAGTTCGTTCTGTCTGTATTGTCCCTGGGAGTAAGTAAGCCTGTATAAGTTAAGAATTGCACTGTGTCTTCTGCTCCTTCTGTAAATGACCTTCGTTTCTTCTTCTTCTTTGGGTTTTGTGTAAATAGTAATTAATAAATATCTGTTCTCCCTTCACTTTGGTTTCCTTTCTCATCCGACCGCTTTAGTGATTTCCCGATTGAGTTCCTGTGGCGCGATTTCGGCCAACGCTTTATAATCGGGTTTAGTCCTTGTTAACGGCTCGGATTCCGTGGTTCGCTTCGCTCGGCGTAATCCATTAATTACACTGCGGTCCGGGCGGGAGTATTTCCTTGCGTATCGGAAGGCACTGGTACTTAGGTCATAGGACGGATAGGCCTAATACCCTATTCAGTGCTGACCGGGCGTGACGTCATACTTCCAGGACTGGGGGAATCGGCCAGTGTAAAAGACAAGGGGATTGACCCCCCCCCCCTTGGTAAGGGGAGCGCCGACCCCAGATCCGTAACAATATATATATATATATATATATATATATATATATATATATATATATATATATATATATATATATATATATATACACTGTATATATATATATATGCTTCATAAAGAGTGCTGGTTCTGCCGAATCTGTAGCTAGGGTTACAACCTCGGATGGATCACTTTTCCAATATGGAGGATACTTGGCCGAGTGTGCAGGAATTATTAATTTATTCAGGGTGGCAAGGTTAACATCCATCAACTAAAGTCAGCAGATGGGACACCGAGTTTAACATCCATTCGATGTATGGTGCACACATTGTTGAATGGCTCTGCATACAAAACACCAGGGCGTAAGATTGTAGATGGTCCCAGATTGTAACCCAGGCTAGACAGTTCAGAGGGGAATGCACATACCTCTAAGTTATCGTATCCTCTAACCTATTTTGGACATGTGACATCGTCCTTCCCCTCCTCTCTCCCCTTGACTTATCACTATCCTTTCTTTCATTCCCTCATTTCTCACATCCTCTTTGGAGGGTACGCAATACCTGGCATAGCCCTCGATGAACACCACTTGGTAGTCCAGGAATCAGACCTGAGCTCTATATACATCTAGGCCTAGGTGATTGCTGTACGTGATGGTACCTTTTTATCCCCGAGTATGAAATTTCCGAAATACACAAGATGTTTCTCTCTTGGATTCAATCTGAATGCATAGAGGAACAAACATGCTTTTTCATTTTATTGCCAACAGAGAGGGCGACAGAGAGAGATAGATAACTGTCGTGATAAATCGTTTAAGGGGGCATTATACCATTGAAGGCAAAAAAAAAAATTTTTTACAAATATACAAATGCATCAATTAAAATGTTTGTTTCCTAGTATTGTATATATGTACCAAGTTTGAACGTAAATGGACTTGTCATAGAGAAGATATAAGCTGTAAAGTGGTAATTCATCATTTGTATGCATCTGGTTACCATGGTAACCATGCATAATATAATGCTATGTAATGTATACCAATGTAATGTTCATATATCAAGCAACATGTACATATATAGTTTTGCATATTTTCAATCAAGACATTTTATCAAAAAGTGCATTACTGTGATTCAGTGTTGTTTTTACTGTGTTCAGTGTAATGCTCCCCATTACACTGAACACAGTAAAAACAACACTGAATCACAGTAATGCACTTTTTGATAAAATGTCTTGATTGAAAATATGCAAAACTATATATGTACATGTTGCTTGATATATGAACATTACATTGGTATACATTACATAGCATTATATTATGCATGGTTACCATGGTAACCAGATGCATACAAATGATGAATTACCACTTTACAGCTTATATCTTCTCTATGACAAGTCCATTTACGTTCAAACTTGGTACATATATACAATACTAGGAAACAAACATTTTAATTGATGCATTTGTATATTTGTAAAAATATATTTTTTTTTGCCTTCAATGGTATAATGCCCCCTTAAAGAACTTGCAGGGATGAAATCTTGCATCGACTGAAAGTTTGAGGTAAATAAAATATTTCTTCATGGTGCAGAACTTCCACTCATTGTTCCAATGGCATGGAGTTATTTCCCTTTGCTGCTTTGATGGATCACTTGTTGAGTTCTTTGGCTGCTGATTATAGCGAGGTATAAATTGGTAATTATTCCTTAAAGTGATGTTTGTTGTACCAAATACATGTTTGTTACGCTCGGTCTCTCCTGTGTATATATCACTGTGATGTCGTCGTTGTCTTCAGATCACTGTTAAACTTTGTCTGAGAGTTTTTCTTTTCTATTCTTCATGATTGCGACATCACTCATTCAATATATTTCTTTCTTTTTTTGTCATATCTACTTCTCAGATGACCTTGAGCTTGTCTTCCATTTATTTCTCTTTGCATCACCACTTTCTACAGATTATCTCCCTTTTTATTAATAAGTGCATGACCACAGTTATCAAACTTTCTGTGATTGATCATGTTTTGTAGGCTGTCTGAGCTTAACACTTCATTGAGCTCATAAATATTGGCCCTTTTGTCATTCCGTGAAATGAGCAGGAAATGTCTCCAGCACTACATTTCAAATGTATTTGTCTTCTTGTCTGCTTCATTTCTTGTTGTTGTTGGATAGCCCCGGAAAGTTATCTTGACCAAGATTGTGGCACGAAGACAGCCGATTGAACTCCCAGGAGCGACCCAGATATCCCCCACATCTGGAATGGTGTACCCCCGCCTTCAGGATGTTGGGGCCACGACAGATTTAGAGAGAGAGAGAGAGAGAGAGAGAGAGAGAGAGAGAGAGACGAGAGAGAGAGACGAGAGAGAGAGAGAGACGAGAGAGAGAGACGAGAGGGAAAGGGACAGTCCATGGGGACCAATGGGTCTCTGACCATGACTGCGTTGCCCTGAAAAATCCGGGCATCAGGGAAGAACGGGGAAGATTTTTCCCCCGACTTGTGGTGGGAGGGTACAACCACCACGAAGAGGCGTCCCCGATAGTTGTTGCTTCATTTGTTGACCATGACTTTGATTGAAGCAATGCTTTTAAGAGCATGAGACAATTTAATAAATCTTTCTTTATTGTCTCCTGCCCGTCTGATGAGGTTGGGGACGGGACATTAAAATGAGCTCCGACCACCGACCGATCATCCGTCCATGACTGATCATCCGTCCATGTATTTTTCTGTACACGATGTATCAAAAACAGTTGAACATTTAGCTTTGATATTGCAGATATGTATTCCTCATGACTGATTCGATCACAGCGGTGATTGTCTGCATTCTGTTGCTATGGCAACCATCCGGTAACTTGGCTTGTGTACATGATATTTTAAAAAACATTCAAGATTTAGCTTTCATATTACACAGATCTATTCCTCCTACCACCCAAAAGTACCATGGTCTTTCAATAAGGTTTTGCGTGGTCCAACAACCAAACTCGCCATTCCTGGTCTTTTCTGCATATCTTTGCTGCTCCACCATTATTTGATGGATAACATGAAAGAAAAATTATTTTCTTTCCATCGTCTATACTATAGGATCACTCTCACAGGAGAGGTTTACCAGACGAAGACAAAGAATGAGATGGAGGGATATAGTCGCGAGTGATATAATGAATGCAGAACTAACACAGACACACACGAACCAGAGGCCTGTACCTGAGACAAAGGATCTATTTGAGTAGTAAGAAACCAGAGCTCTCTACCTAATAATGGCTGATCCCATTATGGTATGGGATAAAGTCAGGAAAGCCATGATGATCTATACTCTGTAGGATCACCATCTACAGTATTATAAAGTTCTGTTGTTGATTCTTTTCAATCACCAATATTTGTCTCTTTGCATTCTAATATAGTCCTGCTTCTTCACTTGTCACTCTCAATCTTTCAATTACGTGTTGGAGTTCGTGTCTATTGTTATGGATTCGTCACTTCAGCTGTTGTGGTTTTCACCCACTTGACATATTTCTGATATTATGTACTATTATTATTCTCAAAAGGTTTATTACTCAGGAACAGCTATCTAAAGTTAAAAAGGTTAACTTAAAATGATACAGGAAACCGAACCGGAAGACAAGGACGTGAAGAGGAAGAGGCGGCGCAAGCAAAGTTGGCGAAGACGCGTGACGTCAAGGCTCCATAGCGAGGCTGGTCTACCGAAAGTCGCGAGGGAAATTTGAGTTCCTTGAAGGGACATCTGGTGATACGAATTATCGCTGGATTGGAAAATCTGCGTAGTCAGATTTGGGCGCTGAGATTTCGACGAATCCTTGCCTAGTCGCATCGGCTCAAGTAAGAGCCGTCGGCCATTTTGAACCCCGCGCTTCGGACACCTACAAAGGTTTTGCCTCACGTCATCTTCACCCCAACATCCTACCGTTTGTCGGGGATGTGTGTGTGTGACCGCTTCGTCTCCAATTACGTTGCAGTTCGCTGAGTGAGCGGTGAAGGTGCCCCTCTGAAGGGCCGTGGTACAGTTTCGGCGGGGCGATCCCCATTGTCAACTGTACGTGATTCGAATATCGACTGGAGAGCGAGATTCGGGCTTCGACTGGATATCGTTCCAGCGACCGCTGAGGCGAATCACATTCACCTTGGAAAAGGTTATAGAGACATTGAGGAGTGTCCTTTTCACTCGCTGGGAGCAGTGAGTTATTTGACTTTATTGATGGTATATAGAGTGCACTCTTAATTGCCATTTGTTGTACCGTTATTCCTGTGTGATTTTCAATATATTATTTGTTCATTTATAATCATTGGTGTGGTTTCACTATTGATTTCTAACACAGCGTAACATATTTTTCTGCCGTGGCTCCTCTCGGGGTTCGGAGGTGTACCGAGACCAGGAGATCGTAGAGGAACACGTAACAGAAATTGGGGGCTCGTCCGGGATGGAGGCAATATTGGCAAGCTCTTTGTCGGGGGACTGAACTTCAAAACCAAGGAAGATCTTCTGGAGTCTGCCTACAGCAAATATGGACCGCTTTTGGAAGTGCTGCTGATAAAAGACAGGGAGACACAAAAGTCAAGAGGGTTTGGCTTTGTCACGTTTGAAAACTCAAAGGACGCCAGAGATGCAGAAAAGGATCTGAATAGCAAGGAGTTGGAGGGTCGGACCATAACAGTAGGGAAGGCATTTCATAGGTGTCATGGGGGCTACAGAAGAGGACAACGGAGTCGTAGTTTTGGTGGTGGCCGCAATCGATATTATTATGGAGGCTCCCAGAGTTACGGCAGCTCCCGAAGGAAGGAATATCAGAGTAGGGGCCGAGAAGGAGACCGCTATTCATGTGACTACAGTGACAAGCGGTCCCACCGTAATTATTATGAAAGTTCGGAAAAGTTGAAGCACTGAATGCTGCGGAGCCGCCGAGCCAAGATTCCTACATGGATTAACCGTGAATCCTAAAGGCGTCCTAAAGGTTCCTAAAGGTTTCCTAAATTTCCTAAAGGCGTCCATGTAGTGAACTTCCCGACACGGATTAACCATGAACTCCACGTTCCTATAGGCGTCCATGTAGTGAACTTTCCTGCATGGACTAACCGTGAACTCCACGTTCCTAAAGGCGTCCATGTAGTGAATACTTCCAGGCCTCACCACCCAACCACCATGGAACCTGGCTTTCAGCTCGGCCTCCCGGGGAAAAGTGCTGTCGACTTGTTTGACTTTGGATTTTGATTACAGCCCCTTAACCTTCATTCAAAAGAAACTAGGGAAAATCAGAGGGTGCTGAGATGGAGTTTGGCTTTGCAGGAGTCCAACTGGGAAATTGAACCTGTAATGGGCAGGGACAATGTCGTTGTTGATGCTTTCTCCAGAGTGAATTAACTTTGAAAATCTCTGTGGGTTGTGTGAAATTTTGTTGCTTTATTTGTGAGATGTTCATAATTGTTGCACACGGGAATTGGTGATTTGGGTTGTGAGTTTATTTTTGTTTGTTCAAAGAGTTTGCATGCGAAGAAAGTTTTCGCTGTGTTCAAACTTTCTTTCTTGAGGGGGGGAAGTGTTACGGATTCGTCACTTCCGCTGTTGTGGTTTTCACCCACTTGACATATTTCTGATATTATGTACTATTATTATTCTCAAAAGGTTTATTACTCAGGAACAGATATCTAAAGTTAAAAAGGTTAACTTAAAATGATACAGGAAACCGAACCGGAAGACAAGGAGGTGAAGAGGAAGAGGCGGCGCAAGCAAAGTTGGCGAAGACGCGTGACGTCAAGGCTCCATAGCGAGGCTGGTCTACCGAAAGTCGCGAGGGAAGTTTGCGTTCCTTGAAGGGACATCCGGCAATCGGAATTATCGCTGGATTGGAAAATCTGCGTTGTCAGATTTGGGCGCTGAGATTTCGACGAATCCTCGCCTAGTCACATCGGCTCAAGTAAGAGCCGTCGGCCATTTTGAACCCCGCGCTTCGGACACCTACAAAGGTTTTGCCTCACGTCATCTTCACCCCAACATCCTACCGTTTGTCAGGGATGTGTGTGTGCGACCGCTTCGTCTCCAATTACGTTGCAGTTCGCTGAGTGAGCGGTGAAGGTGCCCCTCTGAAGGGCCGTGGTACAGTTTCGGCGGGGCGATCCCCATTGTCAACTGTACGCGATTCGAATATCGACTGGAGAGCGAGATTCGGGCTTCGACTGGATATCGTTCCAGAGACCGCTGAGGCGAATCACATTCGCCTTGGAAAAGGTTATAGAGACATTGAGGAGTATCCTTTTCACTCGCTGGGAGCAGTGAGTGATTTGATTTTATTGATGGTATATAGAGTGCACTCTTAATTGCCATTTGTTGTACCATTATTCCTGTGTGATTTTCAATATATTATTTGTTCATTTATAATCATTGGTGTGATTTCACTATTGATTTCTAACACAGAGTAACATATTTTTCTGCCGTGGCTCCTCTCGGGGTTCGGAGGTGTACCGAGACCAGGAGATTGTAGAGGAACACGTCACACTATCAATTCCTCACATATTTGTCCCTCCAGCCAAAAACGTCCATTTTTAAATACAGTACTCAGCTAAAATGACATCTGCCACCCAAATTGGATGGATGTTATGGTTTCACCCCTGTTTGTTTCTGAGCTGTCTCAGAGCTGTTTGTTTCTGAGTCTGTCTGCTTCTGAGCAGGATATCTCAAAAAAGAGTTATGGACAGACTTGGACGAAACTTGGTGGACAGATCGGGTGTGTGACAAGGGCGAATTGATCTGATTTTGGTGAAGATCTGGATCCGGATACGATAATTTTTTGAAGTTTCTAAGTGATTCTTCACCATTGAGAGATGGGACCAAAACGATATATAGTATGATATTTCAAAACGTTGTGGACGGATTATGACAAAACTTGGTGGATGAGTTGGGTAGATGACAAGAACAAACAAATTCGATTTTGGTTAAGGTCTGGATCCATATATGGCCTATCAGTGGGATACAAAACGTAAACTGTTCAGTGTTTATATACGTATGTGTGTGTGTGTATATGTGTATGTGAATGTGTGTGCATATGTGTACATGTGTGTGTATGTGTACATGTGTGTGTGGGTGTATGTGTGTGTGTATATATATATGTGTGTGTGTGTGTGTGTGTGTGTGTGTGTGTGTGTGTGTGTGTGTATATATTGTTACGGACGCGGTTAAAGATGTTATTTTGACCGAGCGGTGGTATTACCGCGACCGAACAGTGCTTCCCTGATTAATACCCGATTTGCCCCAAACTTTGGCCGGATCGCGCCACCGCTATTCAAT